>NC_057797.1:725630917-725837856 GCF_018294505.1 Triticum aestivum
GGGAGGTCCGGTGAGGAGGAGGCCGTGGACGATGGCGTCAGGCGAGGTGGTCCCGGGCGACGGCGAGCGCTGGGCGTCGGGGCGCGGTCGTGGGCGCGTCGGGTGCGGGACGGCGCGGAGCGAGGGGGAGTGGGGGTTCGTCCCCGATCCAATCTGGATCGGGAGGGGGTGGGAACGATGTGGGGAGGGGAGTGCGGGTGGTTGGGATAGGGTTTGCGGGGGGTGTGGGGATAAGGTGTGGCCGACTGGGCCAGTTGGGCCGGCCTGGCAGGCCACTGGCTGGGCCGAGGCCCAGTTGGCCTGGAGGTTTTCTTCCTTTTTCTTTATATATTTATTTTCTTGTCTCTTTTTATTTGTAGTTTCTTTTATTTCCAGTTTTATAAAATTACCACTAGTGCATAATTTGTATTTACCAATAAACTACTACGAGATTAATTCTTAACCCATAATAAAATAGTGTTAGCATTTTATAAATTCAATAGGCATTTGTTTAATTGTTTTCACTTTTGTTTTTCTTATTTATTTTACCTTTTTCTGTTTTAGTTTTGTTTTCAATAATTTTACTTTTGGTAAAATATACACTTAGTATCTAAATTAGTATTTCAGCTCAGTCCATAGCCACAAAAGGTCTAGTCCTCAGATAAATTAGTTTGAAATTTTATTAATTACAAAAGTCATTTAAATAATTGTTTTTGCTACTGTTTTATTCATCTTGTAGTATTTAAACATTTTATATAGGTGCGGTTTCTCCAGCATAATCATCTATGTTTTATTTGCTACAATTTGAACATTTTAGATTTGATAATTAAAAACTTTTATTGTTTGACTTCAATTCAAATTTGAATTTGGATCGGTTCTGAACTAACATAAGATTAGCAACGGTAATCGTGGTGACGTGGCATCATTACCAGAGGGTTACTGTAGCTTGATTACCCGGACGTCACAATGGGGAACCCAGTAATTTCAAAATTTTCCAACGCACACGCAAGATCATGGTGATGCATAGCAACAAGAGGGGAGACTGTTGTCCACGTACCCTCATAGACCGTAAGCGGAAGCGTTATGACAACGCGGTTGATGTAGTCATACGTCTTCACGATCAACCGATCCTAATACCGAATGTATGGCACCTCCGCGATCTGCACACGTTCAGCTTGGTGATGTCCCACGAACTCACGATCCAGTAGAGTGTCGAGGGAGAGCTTAGTCGGCACGACGACGTGATGATGGTGATGATGATGCTACCGGAATAGGGCTTCGCCTAAGCACTGCTACAATATGCCCGAGGTGGATTATGGTGGAGGGGGGCACCGCACACGGCTAAGAGATCAATGATCAACTTGTGTGTCTATGAGGTGCCCCCTGGCCACGTATGTAAAGGATGGAGGGAGGAGGAGGCCGGACCTCATAGGGCGCGCCCAAAGTGTGGAGTCCTACTAGGACTCCCTAGTCCTAGTAGGATTCCACCTCCCACGTGGAATAGGGAAAAGGGAAGGGAGAAGGAGAAGGAAGGAAGGGGGCGCCCCCTTTCCCTAGTGCAATTCGGACCAGTCCATGGGGAAGGGGTGCGACCACCCTTGAGGCCTTTCTCTCCTTTCCCGTATGGCCCATTAAGGCCCAATACGAATTCCCGGAACTCTCCGGTACTCCGAAAAATGCCTGAATCACTCGAAACCTTTCAGTGTCCGAATATAGCCTTCCAATATATCGATCTTTACGTCTCGACCATTTCGAGACCCCTCGTCATGTCCTCGATCTCACCCGGGACTCCGAACAAACTTTGGTCATCAAATCACATAACTCATAATACAAATCATCACAGAACGTTAAGCGTGCGGACCCTACGGGTTTGAGAACTATGTAAACATGACCGAGACTCATCTCTGTTCAATAACAAATAGCGGAACCTGGATGCTCATATTGGTCCCTACATATTCTACGAAGATCTTTATCGGTCAAACCGCATAACAACATACGTTGTTCCTTTTGTCATCGGTATGTTACTTGCCCGATATTCGATCGTTGGTATCATCATACCTAGTTCAATATCATTACCGGCAAGTCTCTTTACTCGTTCCATAATGCATCATCCCGCAACTAACTCATTAGTCACATTGCTTGCAAGGCTCATAGTGATGTACATTACCGAGAGGGCCCAGAGATACCTCTCCGATAGACGGAGTGACAAATCCTAATCTCGATCTGTGCCAACTCAACAAACACCATCGGAGACACTTGTAGAGCATATTTATAATCACCCAGTTACGTTGTGAAGTTTGATAGCACACAAGGTGTTCCTCCGGTATTCGGGAGTTGCATAACCTCATAGTCAGAGGAACATGTATAAGTTATGAAGAAAGCAGTAGCAATAAAACTAAACAATCATTATGCTAAGCTAACGGATGGGTCTTGTCCATCACATCATTCCCTAATAATGTGATCCGGTTCATCAAATGGCAACACATGTCCATGGCTAGGAAACTTAACCATCTTTGATTAACGAGCTAGTCAAGTAGAGGCATACTATGTATTCACACATTGTAACACCCACGATGCGGCTATATCTCCCACGTGTCGGAGCACGACTTAGAGGCATAACCGCATTGTAGGCAATGTCGCGCGAGGGGTAATCTTTACACAACCCATGTACTGAATAAGAAAGAGGTACATAGTTGGCTTACAATCGCCACTTCAAACAATACATATATATATATAGCATTACAATCGTCCAGATACAATAAAGGTCCGACTACGGAACCAAAATAATGACGACCCCAAATGCATAAGATCCCCGATCGCCCCAACTGGGCTCCACTACCGATCGTCTAGAAAGGAAACGTAGTATCGGCCTGAGTCCTCATCGAACTCCCACTTGAGCTCAGTCGCATCTCCTGGAATGGTATCATCGGCACCTGCATCTGGTTTTTGAAGTAATCTGTGAGTCACGGGGACTCAGCAATCTCACACCCTCGCGATCAAGACTATTTAAGCTTATGGGTAGGTAAAAGGTATGAGGTGGAGCTGCAGCAAGCACTAGCATATATGGTGGCTAACATATGCAAATGAGAGCGAGAAAAGAAGGCAAGGCACGGTCGAGAAACTATGATCAAGAAGTGATCCTAGAAATACTTACGTTCAAGCATAACACGAGACCGTGTTCTCTTCCCGGACTCCGCCGAAAAGAGACCATCACGGCTACACACGTTGTTGATTCATTTTAATTAAGTTTAGTTTCAGGTTTTCTACAATCCGACATTAACAAATTCCTATCTGCCCATAACCGCGGGCACGGCTTTTGAAAGCTCAAAACCCTGCAGGGGTGCCCCAACTTGGCCCATCACAAGCTCTCACGGTCAACGAAGGATATTCCTTCTCCTAGGTCGGCCCGATCAGACTCGAAATCCCGGTTACAAGACATCTTGACAATGGTAAAACTAAACCAGCACAGCCACCCGAATGTGCCAACAAATCCCGATAGGAGCTGCACATATCTCGTTCTCAGGGCACACCGGATTGTCCAAGGTTCCGGTAGGCCAGCCCAGAGTTGCCCCTGGTGGCCAACGGCAGCTGATAGGTTGGACCAACAATCAGAGGAGCACTGGCCCGGGGGGTTTAAAATAAAGATGACCCTTGAGTCCGCGGAACCCAAGGAAAAAAAAGGCTAGGTGGCAAATGGTAAAACCAATGTTGGGCCTTGCTGGAGGAGTTTTATTCAAGGCGAACTGTCAAGGGGTTCCCAATATAACCCAGCCGTGTAAGGAGCGCAAAATCAAGGAACATAACACCGGTATGACAGAAACTAGGGCGGCAAGAGTGGAACAAAACACCAGGCATAAGGCCGAGCCTTCCACCCTTTACCAAGTGTATAGATGCATTAAAGTAGACAAGATATAATAGTGATATCCCAACAATAAACATGTTCGAACAAGGAACAAACTCCAATCTTCACCTGCAACTAGCAACGCTATAAGAGGGGCTGAGCAAAGCGGTAACATAGCCAAACAATGGTTTGCTAGGACAAGGTGGGTTAGAGGTTTGACATGGCAATATGGGAGGCATGATAAAGCATGTGGTAGGTATTGTAGCATAGGCATAGAAAAAGAGCGAGCATCTAGCAAGCAAAGATATAAGTGATTTCGAGGGTATGGTCATCTTGCCTGCAAAGTTCTCCGAGTAGACGTAAGCTTGATCCTCATAAACGTTCTCAATGGGTTCCTCGATCACGTACTCGTCTCCTGGCTCTACCCAAATCAAGAACACAAGCAAAGGGAGACACAATCAACCACGATGCAATGCGCAAGCAACATGATGCAAAATATGGCATGGTATGCGGGATGTGATATGTAATGCATATGCGTGTTTCAGAAAAGAAAGATTGAACCAGGCCTCAACTTGGAAGACCAAGAGTGCCGCTGGAAAGATGAGTTGATTTCGGTCGAAATCAATATAAAGATCACCGGAATCGGATGCACGGTTTGCAAATGGCAAGCAAAACAATAATGGCACAAAGCTGCGATTAACAGCACGAGACCATCTAAATGCATCAAGAACAACAAGCTACTGCACTCTAACATAACAACAAAGCACATGGCAGTGATCCACTAAAGATGCTTGACAAAAGATGAACACTGAGCTACGGCTAAATCACACAATAGCAGGTTCAAACAAGCATGGCAAAAAAGCAAAAGATATCAGGTTCACAGACTTAGTGAAATAACCACATGTCAGGATTTATCATCAGGAAGCAATGTTTAGAGCAAGATAACAACATGCTACAGGAACATATCATGGCAAAGCAAGGCATAGAATGAAACTACTCAAAGCATATAAAAAAAGTCCCTTACTGACCATAAGCCAAAAGGGATCAGAAAATACAATGGCAACCATGTGAACATAGCAAGTTTCGTTAACAGATTCAGACTTGGCAGAAAAACTAGAACATGGCAAAACAGAATTACGTAGGCATGTTTACGAGCTCGATGCACTCACCATAAAGCATTGCATGACAAGATAAGCATACCCCCAGCAAGTAGACATGATAAATAAGCTAACCATGGCAAGAACACTCTCATAGCATGCATGGATAAACTATAACAACCTCGGCAAAATTGATTAACACATAAACAATCTGCCTGGAACATTTTATAGCAAAATTAGAGCAAGATTGAGTCATGCTAGGGTGCTCCATAATTGCAAACAAAGACATGGATGGATAGAGCATAACAATATCTCAAAATCATCCTTACTGAACATGCTCAAAAGAGGCATGGGTCACTCTATAGTAACAAGAATACATGGCATAAAAATATCATCAGGGAAATGACTTAGAAGAATTCTAAGTCTCTGAAATCAGCAACATCACGAGAGCTACTTTGCATGCTTGTGCTAGTCACCACAATGATCACAAAAATACATGGCATACACCCCTGTAAAGATGGAATGGCATATAACAAAACACATGTAGGGCTCAAGATCATAGGAGGCACACATTAAACATGGCAAAAATGACAAATGCCCATAATCTGTTAAGAATCTGAAACTAACATTGCATAGCACTCTTGCAACAGCATTTAGGACATCAAGATGAACTCAAATGAACATGGTGCAATGGAACGAAATGAAGTGCACATCCAGACGAACAATTTGATAAGCTACACGCCCAAAACGGGGCCACGAATGCAAAGTTATGATGCGATAAAGTTGCCTAAAAATAATGCAAACTGGGTACTTAGAGAAACGAAAGCCAACCTAGGGTTCGTCTTAGATCTGGATCGGGGCATGCTAACCAAGGACGAACGGAGCCTCGCCGGAGCTTCTCGCCGGAGTAGCGGGATGAGGTGGCCGGAGTCGAAGGAGCTCGCCGGAGGGATGGGACTTGCCGGATTCGGAAGAGAAGGAGGACGCGACGGCGAGTGGCGCTGCTCCGGTGGCCCTGGCGGCGCTCCCGATGGCTGGAGTCAGCGGGCGGCGATGGCCGGATGGCGGGGTGGCACGGCGGAGGTGGCGATCTGGGAGGCAGAGGCGGCAGCCTTCGGGCACGAGGAGCCGGGCGAACCGGGCGGCGGCGGCTTCGGGCCCCGCGGGCCTGCTGCGGGCCGAGCGGGCCGGCTGCGATGTGGGCGAGGCTTGCCCACGTGGCAGCCCCTGGTTGGTCCGGGTGGCGGAGCGGACGCGTCCGGCCGTCTCGGACGTGTCCGGCGGCGGCAGGAGGAAGAGGAGCTAGGGTTAGGGGTGGATTGATCCGAGATTTTTGGGGGAGATGCCTTTTTATACATAGAAGGAGCTAGGAGGCTCCAAATTGAGCACGGTTTTTGGCCACGCGACCGTGATCGAACGACCGAGATGATGGAGGGGGTTTAGCTGGGCTTTGGGCCACTTTGGAGAGGTGTTGGGATGAAACACACACGAGGCCTTTACGGTTCCTCGGTTAACCGTTGGAGTATCAAACGAAGTCCAAATGGCACGAAACTTGATAGGCGGTCTACCGGTAGTAAACCTAGGCCGCTTGGCAAGTCTCGGTCGAATCCGAGAACGTTTAACACCCGCACATGAAAAAGAGGAAAAAAGGGACGCCGGAGGGCATAGGAGTGCCGGAATGCAAAACGGACAATGAGGAAAATGCTCGGATGCATGAGACGAACACGTATGCAAATGCGATGCACATGATGACATGATATGAGATGCATGACAAAGGCAAAAGCAAAACAAAGATGAAATCCAACCACGAGGGAATATCATAACTTAGTGCCGAAAATGGCAAGAGTTGGAATACAAATATGGCAGGTTACATACGGGGCATTACACACATGTACAAAGTTTCCGGTTAATACAATTCTAGCTTGAATAATAAATATTTATCATGATATAAGGAAATATAGATAACAACTTAATTATTGCCTCTAGGGCATATTTCCTTCAATGGAGTCTTGGCGCTGATCATGTTTTGCTCGTGAGAGAGGCTTAGTCAATGGCTCTACAACATTCAGATCCGTATGTATCTTGCAAATCTCTATGTATCCCTCCTTGACTTGATCGCGGATGGAATTGAAGCGTCTCTTGATGTGCTTGGTTCTCTTGTGAAATATGGATTCCTTTGCCAAGGCAATTACACCAGTATTGTCACAAAAGATTTTCATTGGACCCGATGCACTAGGTATGACACCTAGGTCGGATATGAACTCCTTCATCCAGACTCCTTCATTTGCTGCTTCCGAAGCAGCTATGTACTCCGCTTCACACGTAGATCCCGCCACATCGCTCTGCTTGGAACTACACTAACTGATAGCTCCACCATTCAATAAAAATACGTATCTGGTTTGTGACTTAGAGTCATCTGGATTAGTGTCAAAGCTTGCATCGACATAACCGTTTACGACGAGCTCTTTGTCACCTCCATAAACGAGAAACATGTTGTCGGTGTCAAAACCGGCGGATCTCGGGTAGGGGGTCCCGAACTGTGCGTCTAAGGCGGATGGTAACAGGAGGCAAGGGACACGATGTTTTACCCAGGTTCGGGCCCTCTTGATGGAGGTAAAACCCTACGTCCTGCTTGATTTATTCTTGATGATATAAGTGTTACAAGAGTTGATCTACCACGAGATCGGAGAGGCTAAACCCTAAAAGCTAGCCTATGGTATGATTGTATCTTGTCCTACAGACTAAAACCCTCCGGTTTATATAGACACCGGAGGGGGCTAGGGTTACACAAGGTCGGTTACAAAGGAGGAGATATACATATCTGTATTGCTTAGCTTGCCTTCCACGCCAAGTAGAGTCCCATCCGGACACGAGACGAAGTCTTCAATCTTGTATCTTCATAGTCCAACAGTCCGGCCAAAGGATATAATCCGGCTGTCTGGATACCCCCTAATCCAGGACTCCCTCAGTAGCCCCTGAACCAGGCTTCAATGACGATGAGTCCAGCGCGCAGTATTGTCTTCGGCATTGCAAGGCGGGTTCCTCCTCTGAATACACCACGGAAGAATTTGAATACTAGGATAGTGTCCGACCCTGCAAAATAAGTTCCACATACCACCATAGAGAGAATAATATTTCCACAAATCTAATCTGCTGACACGTTTTGGCAACATGGCATGATGTCATGGCCCAGTGATTATTCGAACCGTTTCCTTTAACTAGCCCCGCACATAACACGAGGCAGTTTCTTGACACGTCTTGTCAAAGCAGAGATCGTGTCCCCCTTATTAAGTGATTCTCATCAATACGGGCGTGGGTAACCCAACCGCACCATCGATTACGGCGCTTGGGGGATAAGCGAGTTTTACCAGGCTAGTGGAGGCACATAGTTTCGGCCGCCCTTATAAAGGGACAAGGTTTAACCTTTTTCTACCCACGCCTTCTTCCTCCTTGCTCATCCATTCTTGCGCACTCGAGCTCCAACGCCCAAGTCCACATCCTTCTCCTCAACCTTCTCCAAACATGTCCGGAGCGGGAGGCAAGTGGATGGCGTCCTCCGTCATGGAGGGACACATCAAAAAGCTGCGTGGGGCCGGATACCTAGCCGCGAATATCGCGCATCGGCTGCCCGCTGTGGGGCAGATCGTCCCTACCCCGGAACCTCATGAGAGGGTAGTTTTCCTCCACCACTTCCTCCGTGGACTGGGGTTTCCCCTCCATCCATTCATCCGCGGTCTCATGTTCTACTACGGGTTGGACTTCCATGATCTGGCCCCGAACTTCATCCTCAACATTTCGGCATTCATCGTCGTGTGTGAGGCTTTCCTCCGCATCCGGCCCCACTTTGGCCTGTGGTTGAAGACCTTCAATATCAAGCCGAAGGTGGTGGGGGGCAACAAGCAGAATGCGGCGGAGCCATGGTGGGCAAGATGCCCAATGTTATATGGCTTGAAGGCTCCTTCGTGGAGACCATAAAGGGGTGGCAATCGGCCTGGTTCTACATCACCGAGCCGCACGACACCAACTGGGTGGCGGCCCCCAAGTTTCGATCCGGAATCCCCACACGGCTCACCTCCTGGAAAGAGAAGGGCATGTCCTGGGGTTCATCGGTGGAGCTGGATGGACTCCAGAAATGTATCCAGAATATGGCAGGCAAGAAGCTCAAGCTTGTCAACATAGTCCACGTCATGCTCATCCGCCGGATCCTCCCGTGTCAACAACGGGATTTCAATTTGTGGGAGTTCGACCCGGCCCAGCATCAGACTCTGAGCGAGCTCTTCGACACGACGCACAAGGACGTCTGGAGGGTGTTGTTCAAGGGCGCCGAGGTCCCTCCCTCTCTCACCGAGGACCACGGGCTAAGTGCGAAGCGCCTAGCACATTCTGTGAGTTCTACACATCTGGTAGGATATTTATTTCCCCTAGCTTAACCATGTGCGGGGTCTGAGCTCCATGCCTTTGACAGGACTGGGTGGAGACGTCGGGGCATATTAACTGTCCGGCCCCTCTGCCCGAAGACACTGCGGATGCTCTCCTGACGGAGATGCTGACTCTGGCTCCTTACAAGGTGCCGGAGAAGACCAAGAAAGCCAAGGGTACCCGAAAGAGTTCCCGATGCCAGGTGTTATCGGACTCATCGTCCGATAACTCCGCGATGCACTCCTCCCCCGAAGACGAGGAGGAAGATGAAGATGCTCCCCCTTCAGTTGGGGGAGACAAGAAAAGGAAGGCCGCCCCAACTGGGGGGGCGAAGGGTCCAAGAAGGGACAGACTCTACTTCTGGACTACTCCACCACCGCCGCTGAAGGCGAAGACGAGTGGCTGCTCAGGGCCAAGCCCCTGGCGAAGTCATAAGTATTCGGATGCCAGAGTAACTCATAGCATACCTTTGTCACATTGCTTCTCCTAACGCCGAATTATGATTATGTAGACCGCCACAAGCCCGTATCGATGTATCGTCGGACGGCTCCCTGGGCTCGTCGGATATGGATAGCGATCCACTTCCGACCGCCACCTCCCTTTTCCCTACGGACAACGCCGAGGTATTGTCTCAAGAGGCACCGGGTCGAGGGGAGACAGTCCCGGAGGCGCCTCGAGGCGACCTTCCGGATTCCGGGAGCAGAGGGAGCAAGGCTCCCGAGGGCTCCGAGTTCGGCCCTTAGCCGAACACCGCGCCGGCACCTCCAATGGCTCCGGACTCAGGCAGGCGGCCTCCTTCCAAAAGGGGCAAGACGCTTGTGTCGGTGACCTCTGTCCATCCAGAGGCACCGGACAATCTATTGGGAGTGCTTCGCAGCGCTTCCATCGATGAAGAGCACCACACTATTATGAGTGCGGTGGTCCAGAAGGTTCAGTCCGCCAAGAGCGGACTGACTGAAGCCTGTGCCAGCCTTCTAACAGGCTTTGAGGTAAGTATTTGAAATATAGGGAAAATATTACCGCATAGACAGTAGCCCCTGATGCTCTGTTCGGTGTTCACAAAGAAAAGCCGAATAGAGGATCAAACAATATCGCAGGAGTTTAATATAAGTATGTCTATATGCGTATGCAGGCTTCGCTGCTGGCCTCTACCTCACTGACTGCAGAGGTCGCCGCACTGAAGCAGGACCTCGAAGGGTCCAAGGAAGAGCTCAGCCTTGCCAAGAGGCAGCTCGAGGAGAACAAAGGTAAGTAGTACCTAGTCTATGGATATATATAAAAAGAATGCGATTGCAAAATGACAGGATCATCGTGAATTTGCTAGGGGCCACGACCGAGGTGGCGACCCTGAAGCAAGCGCTATCCGAGGCCAAAAACAAAGTGGCCAAGGAGCGCACCGAGCGGGAAAGGCAGGAGGCTTGGGTGGGCGAGGTGCAGCAAGAGCTCCACGCTCTCGTGATGAAGCACGAGGCATTGGAGCTTCACTTGAAGACGCGAGAGTCCGAGCTTGTCGCGGCCCTCGAGAGCGCAAAGAATGCCAAGGCCGAAGCCCAAAAGGCCCTCCAGGAGATTGATGCGATGAAGAAGATAGCAGCGGGTAAGGCATTCTATATGCAAAGCAAGCATGTGAAAGTAAATTACTTGTTACTTACCCGAATCCGGAGCTCTCCAGGAGCATTCGCAGATTTGCCCCGCAGCGTGTCGGATGCCGCACAGTTTTACCAGGCCGAGGAGGGAAGCTCAACGGAGAAGCTGTTCTGGTCTCAGTATACTGGGACCAAACACCCGATGCCTCTGAGCGACCAGCTGAAGCAACTAGTCAAGCTACACAAGGCGGCCGAACAGGCCATGAAGGGCTTTATAGTCCGGATGTGGCCAGGCGACGCCCTTCCCAATAGCTACTTTGGCCTGGTGAGGCGGCATGTGGATGCCTGCCCACGGTTGGAAGTCATCAAGCGATCCGTCTGCATCGAAGGTGCACGCCGGGCTTTCGCCTGTGTGAAGGTGCAATGGGCCAAGATGGACGGCGTGAAGCTGGTGAAGGAAGGGCCGCCGCAGGGCAAGGAGCATCGCCACCCCGAGATGTACTATGAGGGTGTCCTGAAGGGTGCCCGTCTCATAGCGGACGAGTGTGCCAAAGATGTAATATTTGAATGAACTTGCTCGTGTAATCATGTATTATGAAAACTTGTTCATATGCGCTATGCAACGCTTGTCTGAATTTAAAATATTACCTTCTGTTCGGTTGTTTATCAAATCTGAGAGATGGCTAGTCGTCGGCTTCTGCCCCCACGCCACGAGTGCGGGGGTGTTCGGGATAAACATGAGCACTCTTGTTCCCATTGTTGGGTCCTTCGAGGGAGGTGCTCAGCACGACGAACAAGGCAATCGGACCATAATGCGTTATCACTCTCACTTAGCCATAGAATTCTATAATTTTAAATTTCGGTGAAGCCCCTAGTATTCGGAAGGCCGAATTCGGGGCACGATACATGCCTTAAGCCGGACAGGGCCGACTCCTCGCTCTAAACGGCATAAGTCTTTAGGGACTTGAAACCTCTCGAACAACAACCAGTCTCTCGCCTTATCATGATAGTCAGTTTTAGCTTTCTCTACTGAGGTGCTTAGCCCAGCAGAATCGGGGCACAATCGCAGTAGTTCTCCCAGTGCTACCTTAGCCGATATAGCGGAACGCAAGGTACCAAAACATGGGAGCCGGGCAAACCCAACTATTGACCCAAGACATGATTCGGAGCTGATGCATATAATGCTATAAGTTCGGGGTGCCGCACTGTCAAATGTGTTCGGACTTCTCACGCCGTATTATGGGGTATGCTTAAGCCCCTAGCGTATTGGCCGTACCAGAGTGTATGGGTGCTAGATGTCGTGAATGAACATATATATATATATATATATATATATAAATGAAGAATGCAACAATAGTCTTAATGCTATGCATTGTTTATTCAAAAAGGTGCGTTAAAGCAGAATGATACAAGTAGTGCGATAAGCAAAAAGTAGGACTGTTTGACATGTCCCTTCCATGGGCAAGCTGAGGAATAATATTAAAGAAAATATTACACTCGTTATCATAATCCACCTGGGAGTTCCGTGGTGTGACATAGCTTTCTGCCTCCTTGGTTGTTGCATCATGTGTTCAGCAATCATGATGCCGGACAGGGTTTCCAGAGATTGAAGTCCTGAAAGAGAAAAGTAACAAAGCGGGAAGCCCCTAGTGTGGTTTAAACCGCGACTTGGAGTGTGCCGCAGTCATGCCCCCCTCCCCACCTGTGCCCATGGTATTTTTAATGCGTAATTATGTACGCGTGGCACGGATTTCACCGCTTGGCTGGGACCGGGGTGGGGGCCGCATTGCTATGCGAACTCGGAACGTGCCAGGCGGTCCAGTTGCCAATTACTCCGGGCGCGCTTGACATTGTCTGGGTCCTTAATTGCCAAACTAGTGGATTGCCTTAAGAGGCTGCTTTGTGCTTCTGCTGCGAGGGCCGCAGTGTGCTCCTCCGTGCGGAGAGAGCGCTCTGTGTTTCCATTGACTGTGATGACCCCCCGAGGTCCTGGCATCTTGAGCTTGAGATATGCATAATGCGGTACCGCATTGAATCTTGCAAATGCGGTTCGCCCAAGCAGTGCCTTGGTAGCCACTGCGGAACGGGACTATGTCGAAGATTAACTCCTCGCTTCGGAAGTTATTCGGGGATCCGAAGACCACTTCCAGTGTGACTGAGCCTGTGCAATGGGCCTCTACACCTGGTATGACACCTTTAAAGGTCGTTTTTGTGGGTTTGATCCTTGAGGGGTCTATACCCATTTTGTGCACCGTGTCCTGATAAAGCAGGTTCAGGCTGCTGCCGCCATCCATAAGGACTCGAGTGAGGTGAAATCCGTCGATGATTGGGTCTAGGACCAGTGCGGCGAATCCGCCGTGACGGATACTAGTGGGGTGGTCTCTGCGATCGAAGGTGACCGGACATGAGGACCATGGGTTGAACTTTGGGGCGACTGGCTCCAACGCATATACGTCCCTGTGCGCACGCTTCCGCTCCCTCTTGGGGATGTGGGTTGCGTATATCATGTTCACCGTCCGCACTTGTGGGGGGAACCTCTTCTGTCCTCCGGTGTTCGGCTGCCGGGGCTCCTCCTCGTCATTGCTATGTGACCCCTTATCTTTGTTTTCGGCATTTAACTTGCCGGCCTGCTTGAACACCCAACAATCCCTGTTGGTGTGGTTGGCTGGCTTGCCGGGGGTGCCGTGTATTTGGCACGAGCGATCGAGTATACGGTCCAAACTGGACGGGCCCGGAGTGCTTCTTTTGAATGGCTTTTTCCGCTGACCGGGTTTAGAGCCTTTGAATCCGAAATTGACTGTTGTACCCTCGTTATTGTCGCTGTTAATGTGGCGCTTATGCTTGTTGCGACGTGACCTGCCATTGCCGTCCTTGGTATCTGAAGTACCATGGTTCTTTGATATGTTATTACTGCGAGCCAGCCAGCTGTCTTCTCCCGCGCAAAAGCGGGTCATGAGTGTCTTGAGGGCTGCCATAGATTTCGGCTTTTCCTGACCAAGGTGCCGGGCTAGCCACTCATCACAGATGTTGTGCTTGAAAGCTGCCAGGGCCTCTACATCCGGACAGTCGATGATTTGATTTTTCTTTGTTAGGAACCGTGTCTAGAATTGCCTAGCCGATTCCTCTAGCTACTGAATTATGTGGCTCAAGTCATCGGCATCTGGTGGTCGCACATAAGTGCCCTGAAAGTTGTCAGGGAATGCGGCTTCCAGATCTTCCCAACAGCCAATGGACTCTGCTGGCAAGCTGTTGAGCCAATGCCGACCTGGTCCTTTGAGTTTGAGTGGGAGGTATTTGATGGCGTGTAGGTCATCACCGCGGGCCATGTGGATGTGCAGGAGGAAATCCTCGATCCATACCGCAGGATCTGTTGTGTCGTCATATGATTCTATATTTACGGGTTTGAAACCCTCTAGGATTTGATGATCCATTACTTTGTCTGTGAAGCATAAGGGATGTGCGGCGCCTCTGTACTAGGCTATATCGCGACGCAGCTCGAATGAGTCTTGCCCGCTGTGTTCGGCCCGGCCGGACTTACTTTTACTATATCCGGCATGACGATTATCGTCTCGCATAGTGGCGCGCCCTCGTGATCCATAGATCGATCTTGCATGTTTTGCTTTGTCCTCCAATACGTCTCGCAGGTATGGTGTATTTCCCCATGCCTTTTTATTTGAATGGCATCGGGGTGCGGGCTGAGCTTTTGGCTGGAATGCCTCTCTGTCGCGGCCACGAAGTGGCCGATCAGCCGCGTCATACGCCGGGGATGTAGGTTTCGGTGCTTCCTCCTCCAGTCGGGGTAGCAACCTGCACTTTGGGTAACTCTTGGAGGGGCGTTTGAGTTTGTATTCCTCGGCCGCCAGGACTTCAGCCCATCTGTCAGCTAGCAAATCTTGATCAGCTTGAAGCTGCTGCTACTTTTTCTTGAGGCTATTTGCCGTGGCTATAAGCCGGCGCTTGAAGCGCTCTTGTTCGACGGGATCCTCTGGCACGACGAATTCGTCACCGTCGAGGCCTGCCTCATCATCGGAGGGAGGCATGTAATTATCATCCTCCGCCTCTCCATCAGCCGCTCTCTTAGGAGGGCTGGCTCCTCCATCCTCTTGCTCTAAATCTTGCTGGAGGGGATTGTTGTTGTCTTCGGCACTGTCCGGAGTGCTATTATCTCCGGTGCCGGTATCACCACTTTTGCCTTGGCGGGACTTAGAGCGGCGCCGCTGACGCCGACGCTTGGATTGCTTTTTGGAGCGGTCATCCTCCGTTGTCCCGTCGCCATTGCCTTCTTTGGGTGTATCCACCATGTATATATGGTATGATGAGGTTGCTGTCCAGTGCCCTGTGGGCAGTGGTTCCTCTCCGTCTCCCGCATCGTCGTCCATATCGTCGATGTCTTCGGAGTCGAAGTCAAGCATGTCGGTTAAGTCATCGATAGTGGCTACTAAGTGGGTGGTGGGTGGGCGGCAAATTTCTTCGTCATCCGCATCCCAATCCTGCCGGACGTAGTTCGGCCAGGACTCTCCTGACAAGGAGAGAGACCTTAATGAGTCCAGTATGTCGCCAAAAGGCGAGTGCTGAAAAATATCCGTGGAGGTAAACTCCATGATTGGCGCCCAATCGGATTCGACAGGAACGGGCGCAGGCGGTTCGGAGTCCGTGGCCGGAGAAGGATCCGGCAGTTTGGCAACACGGCTCTCGTGAAGGGTAAGGTCGATATTCGGCTCGATCGCCGCTGAGGATACGACCTCCGTGACGGGGTCTATCCACCCGTCCATGGATGGCGCAACTAGCTCCGAATTGAGGCTCGGAGCGGCTGCCGGTGCGATCTCCTGAATATGGTCCGATGGTAGAGCTAAGTCGTACTCATCATGACCGCGCGGCGCACAAGGCAGGGGCTCAAATCCGTCGAAGATCAAGTCTCCGCGGATATCGGCCATGTAGTTTAAGCTTCCAAACCTGACTTGGTGGCCAGGGGCGTAACTTTTGATCTGCACCAGACGGCCAAGCGAGTTGGCCCGCAGTGCGAAGCCGTCGAACACAAAGATCTGTCCGGGGAGAAAAGTCTCACCCTGGACTGCATCACTATCGATGACCGTAGGAGCCATCAAGCCTAATGGCGATGACACAGAGGAACTCTCAATGAAAGCGCCAATGTCGGTGTCAAAACCGGTGGATCTTGGGTAGGGGTCCCGAACTGTGCGTCTAAGGCGGATGGTAACAGGAGGCAGGGGACATGATGTTTTACCCAGGTTCGGGCCCTCTTGATGGAGGTAAAACCCTATGTCCCACTTGATTTATTCTTGATGATATAAGTGTTACAAGAGTTGATCTACCACAAGATCGGAGAGGCTAAACCCTAGAAGCTAGCCTATGGTATGATTGTATGTTGTCCTATGGACTAAAACCCTCCGGTTTATATAGACACCAGAGGGGGATAGGGTTACACAAGGTCGGTTACAAAGGAGGAGATATACATATCCGTATTGCCTAGCTTGCCTTCCACGCCAAGTAGAGTCTCATCTGGACACGAGACAAAGTCTTCAATCTTGTATCTTCATAGTCCAACAGTCCGGCAAAAGGATATAATCCGGCTGTCCGGATACCCCCTAATCCAGGACTCCCTCACATGTCCTTAGTCATTTTGAGGCATTTCAGGATGTTTTTGACCGCTGTCCAGTGATCCACTCCCGGATTACTTTGGTACCTCCCTGCTAAACTAATAGAACGTCTGGTACACAACATTGCATACATGATAGAACCCATGGCTGAAGCATAGGGAATAACTTTCATTTTCTCTCTATCTTCTGCAGTGGTCGGGCATTGAGTCTGACTCAACTTCACACCTTGTAACACAGGCAAGAACCCTTTATTTTCTTGATCCATTTTGAACTTTATCAAGGTATGTGCTTTGTGAAAGTCCAATTAAGCGTCTTGATCTATCTCTATAGATCTTGATGCCCAATATATAAGCAGCTTCACCGAGCTCTTTCATTGAAAAATTCTTATTCAAGTATCCTTTTATGCTATTCAAAAATTCAGTATCATTTCCAATCAGTAATATGTCATCCACATATAATATCAGAAATGCTACAGAGCTCCCACTCACTTTCTTGTAAATACAGACTTCTCCAAAAGTCTGTATAAAACCATATGCTTTGATTACACTATCAAAGCGTATATTCCAACTCCGAGAAGCTTGCACCAGTCCATAAATGGATCGCATGAGCTTGCACACTTTGTTAGCACCTTTTGGATCGACAAAACCTTATAGTTGCATCATAAATAACTCTTCTTTAAGATATCCATTAAGGAACTCAGTTTTGACATCCATTTGCCAAATTTCATAATCAAAAAATGCAGCAATTGCTAACATGATTCGGACGGACTTAAGCATCGCTACGGGTGAGAAGGCCTCATCGTAGTCAACTCCTTGAACTTGTCGAAAACCTTTTGCAACAAGTCGAGCTTTGTAGACAGTAACATTACCATCAGCGTCAGTCTTCTTCTTGAAGAACCATTTATTCTTTATGGCCTACCGATCATCGGGCAAGTCAACCAAAGTCCACACTTTGTTCTCATACATGGATCCCATCTCAGATTTCATGGCCTCAAGCCATTTTGTGGAATATGGGCTCATCATCGCTTCCTCATAGTTCGTAGGTTCGTCATGGTCAAGTAACATGACCTCCAGAACAGGATTACCGTACCACTCTGGTGCGGATCTTACTCTGGTTGACCTACGAGGTTAGGTAGTAACTTGATCAGAAGTTTCATGATCATCATCATTAGCTTCCTCACTTACTGGTATAGGAATCACTGGAAATGTTTTTTGTGATGAACTACTTTCCAATAAGGGGGTAGGTATAATTACCTCGTCAAGTTCTACTTTCCTCCCACTCACTTCTTTCGGGAGAAACTCCTTCTCTAGAAAGGATCCATTCTTAGCAACGAATATCTTGCCTTCGGATCTGTGATAGAAGGTACACCCAACAGTCTTCTTTGGGTATCCTATGAAGACACATTTCTCCGATTTGGATTCGAGCTCATCAGGTTGAAGCTTTTTCACATAAGCATCGCAGCCCCAAACTTTAAGGAACGACAATTTGGGTTTCTTGCCAAACCACGGTTCATAAGGTGTCGTCTCAACGGATTTCGATGGTGCCCTATCTAATGTGAATGCAGCCGTCTCTAAAGCATAACTCCAAAACTATAGCGGTAAATCAGTAAGAGACATCATAGACTGCACCACATCTAATAAAAGTGCGGTTACGACGTTCGGATACACCATTACGCTGTGGTGTTTCAGGTGGTGTGAGTTGCGAAACTATTCCGCATTGTTTCAAATGAAAACCAAATTCGTAACTCAAATATTCTCCTCCACGATCAGATCGTAGAAACTTAATTTTCTTGTTACGATGATTTTCCATTTCACTCTGGAATTCTTTGAAATTTTTAAATGTTTCAGACTTATGCTTCATCAAGTAGATATACCCATATCTGCTCAAATCATCTGTGAAGATAAGAAATAACGATACACGCCGCGAGCATCAACACTCATCGGACCGCATACATCAGTATGTATTATTTCCAACAAGTCTGTTGCTCGCTCCATTGTTCCGGAGAACGGAGTCTTAGTCATCTTGCCCATGAGGCATGGTTCGCAAGCATTAAGTGATTCATAATCAAGTGATTCCAAAAGCCCATCAGCATGGAGTTTCTTCATGCGCTTTACACCAATATGACCTAAGCGGCAGTGCCACAAATAAGTTGCACTATCATTATTAAACTTATATCTTTTGGCTTCAATACTATGAACATGTGTATCACTATTATCAAGATTTAGTAAAAATAGACCACTCATCAAGGGTGCATGACCATAAAAGATATTACTCATATAAATAGAATAACCATTATTCTCTGATTTAAATGAATAACCGTCTCGCATCAAACAAGATCCAGATATAATGTTCATGCCCAACGCTGGCATCAAATAACAATTATTTAGGTCTAAAACTAATTCCGAAGGTAGATGTAGAGGTAGCGTGTCGACGACGATCACATCGACTTTGGAACCATTTCCCACGCGCATCATCACCTCGTCCTTAGCCAATCTTCGCTTAATCCATAGCCCCTGTTTGGAGTTGCAAATATTAGCAACAGAACCCAGGCGCTACTGCGAGCATTAGTAAGGTACACATCAATAACATGTATATCAAATATACCTTTCACTTTGCCATCCTTCTTCTCCGCCAAATACTTGGGGCAGTTCCGCTTCCAGTGACCAGTCCCTTTGCAGTAGAAGCACTCAGTCTCAGGCTTAGGTCCAGACTTGGGCTTCTTCACTTGAGCAGCAACTTGCTTGCCGTTCTTCTTGAAGTTCCCCTTCTTCTCTTTACCCTTTTTCTTGAAACTGGTGGTCTTGTTGACCATCAACACTTGATGCTCCTTCTTGATTTCTACCTCCGTAGCCTTTAGCATTGCGAAGAGCTTGGGAATTGTCTTATCCATCCCTTGCGTATTATAGTTCATCACGAAGCTCTTTTAGCTTGGTGGCAGTGATTGAAGAACTCTGTCAATGACACTATCATTAGGAAGATTAACTCCCAGCTGAGTCAAGTGGTTGTGGTACCCAGACATTCTGAGTATATGTTCACTGACAGAACTATTCTCCTCCATTTTGCAGTTGTTGAACTTATTGGAGACTTCATATCTCTCAATCCGGGCATTTGCTTGAAATATTAACTTCAACTCCTGGAACATCTCATATGCTCCATGACGTTCAAAACATCATTGAAGTCCCGGTTCTAAGTTGTAAAGTATGGCACACTGAACTATCGAGTAGTCATCAGCTTTGCTCTGCCAGGTGTTCATAACATCTGGCGTTGCTCCTGCAGCGGGTTTGTCACCTAGCGATGCTTCCAAGACGTAATTCTTCTGTGCAGCAATAAGGATAATCCTCAAGTTATGGACCTAGTCCGTGTAATTGCTACCATCATCTTTCAACTTAGTTTTCTCTAGGAACGCATTAACATTAAACGGAACAACAACACGGGTCATCTATCTAGAACAACATAGACATGCAAAATACTATCAGGTACTAAGTTCATTATAAATTAAAGTTTAATTAATCAAATTATTTAAGAACTCCCACTTAGATAGACATCCCTCTAATCATCTAAGTGATCACGTGATCCATATCAACTAAATCATGTCCGATCATCACGTGAGATGGAGCAGTTTTCAATGGTGAACATCACTATGTTGATCATATCTACTATATGATTCACGCTCGACCTTTCGGTCTCAGTGTTCCGAGGCCATATCTGCATATGCTAGGCTCGTCAAGTTTAAACTGAGTATTATGCGTGTGCAAAACTGGCTTGCACTCGTTGTATGTGAACGTAGAGCTTATCACACCCGATCATCACGTGGTGTCTCGGCACGACGAACTGTAGCAATGGTGCATACTCAGAGAAAACACTTATACCTTAAAATTTAGTGAGAGATCATCTTATAATGCTACCGCCAAACTAAGTAAAGTAAGATGCATAAAGGATAAACATCACATGCAATCAATATAAGTGATACGATATGGCCATCATCATCTTATGCCTTTGATCTCCATCTCCAAAGCACCGTCATGATCACCATCATCACCGGCTTGACACCTTGATCTTCATCGAAGCATCGTTGTCGTCTCGCCAACTATTGCTTCTACGACTATCGCTACCACTTAGTGAAAAAGTAAAGCAATTACATGGCGATTGCATTTCATACAATAAAGCGACAACCATATGGCTCCTGCCAGTTGCCGATAACTCTATTACAGAACATGATCATCTCATACAATAAAATTTAGCATCATCTCTTGACCATATCACATCACAACATGCCCTACAAAAACAAATTAGACGTCCTCTACTTTGTTGTTATAAGTTTTACGTGGCTGCTACGGGCTAAGCAATGACCGTTTTTATCTACGTATCAAAAACCACAACGCGGTATAATGATTGCTTTTTGATCTTCAGAAAGAACCATGTTCATTAAATTCGATTCAACTAAAGTTGGAGAAACTAACACCGACCAGTCACCTGTGTGCGAAGCACGTCGATAGAACCAGTCTCGCGTAAGCGTACGCATAATGTCGGTCTGGGCCGCTTCATCCAACAATACCGTTGAATCAAGAATCAACTAGTGACGGCAAGCAATATGTATATACCCACGCCCACAACTCCTTTGTGTTCTACTCATACATATAATTTCTACACATAGACTTGGCTCGGATGCCATTGTTTTTAAAAATGTTCTTTATGTATATGAAAAATGTACAATGTATATGAAAAACATAAACATCAAAAAAATATATATATCCAAAACATCATGCATTTGGAAGATGTTAGATATGTGTAAAAATAAAGTTTCATGTGTGTACGAAAAATGTACAACACGTATGAGAACAAGTAGACTTAAATAATATATAAAAGGGAAAAAAGACTTAAATATATATATATATATATTTATTTACAAATTGTTAGTCACATTATTTAAAATTGATAAATATGTAAAAATGGTATTAATGTATTAAAAATGTAGACATGAATAACATATATTTGATAATATGTTAAAATACAAAAAAAATCTTGATGTATACCAAACATTTACATTGTGTGTTGAAAAAGTACATGTGTCGACTTAAGTAAACAAAATAAAAAACCAGAGAAAATCGTGGAAAAAAGTGAACACCAAAGAAAACCGATGAAAGCATGAAGAAAAAGAAAAAGAAAATGGAATAAACCCAAAAAATCAGCTGAATCCAATGTAATACAGTGAAAAAAAAGTCAAACAAATGCTAGTGTATTGTGCTATCCTAATAACGCTGCCCTGTAGGCGAGACGTAATACACGTCTTGTACGGGTGCTCTCAACTAGGACCTTCCCACATACGTCAACCATCGCGAGAGGGGTTTCATCTCACTCGCAGCGAGCATGAGCAACCCCTCGTCTCAAGCGACGAGCTTCTCGGACGGCCCAGAAGCGTGCTTCTTCATTAGTTAGTTACTTACTTACATTTTGATTTTCATTTTTTATTATTGTTTATATTTCGAAATATTATATACATGTATTAAAATATTAAACTAGCTAATATTTAAAATTATTCATCGCAAATTAAATCATGCAGCGAAAATATTTTCTTATTGCAATTTTTAAAAAATATTGATAACATACAGAAAAATGTTTCATGACATTTGCTTTCCACGCATTTGGAAAAAATGTTTGCGACATTTTCGAACAATGTCATAATGTAAAAATATGTTTATGTAACTTTGAAAAACTCATGGTATTATAAAAATTTCACGTATTTCAAAAATATGTTGGTCACATTTTAGAAAAATGACTGTACAATGGTAAAACATGTTCACATCTTTGAAATAAAATGTTTCATATGGTTCAAAGAATTGTTGGATACATTAAAAAATTGTTCATGCTTCCCAGGAATACGTTTGTGACATTATATAGAAAAAATTATACAGTACAAAAATGTTCACGTATTTTCCAAAAAACTGTTGCATAACTTCGAAAAAAAATACTAAATATTTATTATAAAAGGCTTCAAATTTATTTGTAATAAAGTTCAAATATGTATCTTAAAAAATGTTCATCATGTATTTGAGAAATGTTAAACTTGTATCAAAAAATAGTAAGTGTATAATGAAAACGTAAAATGTTTATTGAAATAATTTGATCAATAATTCAAAAAATTTAAAAGGAAACTAAAGAAGAATCCGATAACAAAAACACATAGAAAAAAAAGAAATAAACCGCCCAAAAGCTTCTAAAACCGGACCGACTGGGTCTATAGAAGCTTCCCAACTGGCTCCAAACAACTTCTCTGTGCGACTGAGGTACGTGTATCCACTTTCTCCGCTTAGTTTTCCAGCCCAACTTAAACTCACGCAGCCCGTTTTATTCGGGAGCTCCTAGTCAGCACATGATGCGCTAGTTAGCGGACGCAGCACTCGACGCCACCATTCATGAGAGCATAGGCCCGATCGCTTCTTGGTTGTTCGACTAAAAAAACTTCTTCATGGTTGACCTACATGTTTGACCTTTGACAGTTGACTTTAAAAAATGGTTCAACTTTTTGAAAAAAAATCGTGGAATTAAAAAATGCTTGCAGATTTGCAAAATATTTACAAATTTAAAAAGAAATCATAAATTGAGAAAAAAAATCATGAATTTGAAATAAGATCAAGGATTTTGGTAAAAAAAAGTTCAAGGATTCAAAAATTCTTAGCAATTTTGCAAAAAACCATGGAATTTGGAAAATGTTCACGAATTTTAAAAAAGTTAATTGATTTTGAAAAAAAGTCATCAATTTTGAAAGTAAGTTCAATGATATGGAAACTTCATATCTTTTTTTAAAGTTCATGTATTTGAAGAAAGTTCATCCATTTTAAACAAGTATGCAAAGTTGAAAAGAGTTTGCGCATTTAGCAAAACAAAAAGGAAAGAAAAAGAAAAAGAAAAAGAACGAAAGTTTCAAACAATACCTTCCGAAAAAAAAGAAAATGATGAAAAGAGGTAATTAATCACACCAACTGAGGGAGGCTGGTTGGTTCTTGCGGCAAACTTTAAACCAGGAAGTCGCTGGTTCGAATTCCACCACTCTCACAGTTTTTGCGGGTTAAAAACAGAAGAAGAAAGAAGATTGATGGGTCGGCCAAGCTCGCGGGAGGGGCTGTGCGCCCTTTTGCAAAACTAGATGATGCCCCGCACGTTGTTGTGGGAATGTTTGCAATATTTCAATGAGATTTTGATTATATGGAACATGAATTCTTGAAACAATAGTTTCTGAAAGTATATAAGAATTAAATTTAAATAGCATAATAAAATGGAATTTTACATGCATGCATGTTGTAGTGGATTTTTAATATGCATAGTTGCATGTTGAGGTGGGCCTTTTCGTATGCATGTTAAATGATGAGGTGGCATGCTTGCATGTTGAGAGAAATATCTTAGTGGGGGCTAGCTATTTCGATATATGTAGGCAGAGAAGGCATGCAACACATGTGAAGTGACGTAGGAGATGGGCGACTTGGGGGCGATGACTTCACCGACGTCGCGGCTCTCCGCCGCTGCCGCCGCCGACGAGAGACGCGTGGGGGGCCGATTTTGGGCACTGGCTGAGGCCTTCACTGGCGACTCCGACGGCGGCCTGGCGGGCGTGGCATCTCCCACACCGTCTGACGCCGTTTGCGAAGCCTTGCGGCTGGGATATCCGGAGGAAGAGGTGGCAATGATGGTGGATTTGGCGTTTCCCTTCGATGATCCGGCGAGGCGAGGCTTGCGGACAAAGGATGGGATCGAGCTAGTCAGACGGGTGGTTCATCGATGGACGGCGGCTACGGCAATCCGGCCGTGGAAGGGGCCTCTTCCTAAGGTGAGTCTTCCCAAACCGATTTTGTCTGATTTCATTACAGAGGGATCGTGGAAGGTTAGTGAAGAGGAAGGAGAAACGGTGACCATCGGCGGCACCGGGGATCGACCGATCGAGCGTGATCTGGGCGGAGCGGATCTCATGTTTGAAAATGCTGCTGGGCTCTGACGGGCTGGAAGCGGTAGGCCGCTGTGTGGGTGTGCCTGAGCTTGGGATGTCGGGTCAGGATGCATCGTGCGCGTGGACCGGGATTAGCGGGGCTAGTGGCCCAGGCAAAACCGGCTAGCGACGAACGGGCTGTGGAGGCCAGCGTCCATGAGTCTACAACGGATCGGGTGCCCTCGCATGCACGATCGTGCCGAAACAGTGTTGTCGCTAGGGTTCGCCGCCGAGGACGGATTGGTTTTCCTGCTGCTGTGTGTCGACGTGCGAGGAAGGCATCGGGCCAGTTTGGCGTGCTTGTGGCGTTGGCCGGCGAGGGCGTGATGCCGCCCAAGGCTCCGCAACCGGCGAAGGCTGCGCCTGCGAAGACACCGTCGGGGGCTGCTACTGCGGCTGCGGCGGCTTAAGGTGCGGCCGCTCCGGCGCCAGCGCGGCACAATGCCCCCTGCCAGGGCTATGGCGCCGCCGCTACCAGAGGCTGCGCCCCCTCAGCCGCAGCGCCCTTGGCCTAGACAGATGGCCGACGGGTGGGGTGGAGGTGCTCGTGGCGCTGTTGGCCGCGGTTCTGGCACGTTCACAGGTGACAGCAGCTATCCCCCCCGTGGTCAGTGGGGGGACGATGGCTACGATGCTTACGGGGATGGCCTTCATTGAGGTTCATCGTCCAACGGTGGTGGGCGTGGCTATGCTTGGACTGATCATGGTGTTGCCGGTCAAGGGTTTCAAGGACCACCGGGAAACTTTGTTGAGGATGCGGTTCGCCCCAATAACCGGTTCCGGTGCCGCTACCGAGGTCGTGGTGGTCACCGGCGCCCTCCTCCCCCGCGCCATCTGCCCATTGCCACGGGTTCGGTCACGGGCCTTGAGGAGGTGCCCACCGATGGTGCTGGTCTACCTCAGGTTGCGGTGGAGACAGTCCGGGCCCTCGCAGATGTGACGGTGCCGGAGTCCATTTAGCCTGCTGATGCTGCATCCGACAAAGGTACGGAGAAGTCCGGGGGTGACAAGCCGTCCAAATGGGTGACTAAGAAGAAAAAGTTGACCTGCATCCGGTGCGATGAAATGGGACACTTTATGGTTGATTGCTCTACTGAGTTATGTGATATATGTCGGAAATCGAAGCATATGGAGGCTGAGTGTCCGCTTCTTTTAGGGCCCAAACCGACGTTAACATTTATGGGCTCTGTTGCTCTGAGTTGATGTTCTTTGAGTCACCAAGTGTGGCTCTGGTGGCTCCCGTGATTGAAACTTCCTTCCCAGGTGTGGTTAAGGTGGTTAATGGACCTCTTACTGAAGCTCAGATTATTCAGCAGTTGAGGGAGTTGGCACCGGAGAATTTTAACTGGTCTCTGTTGAAGTTATCAGATCAGACTTACAAAGTGGACTTCCCTTCTAAGGAGGATCAGATGAGAATTCTCAAGTTTGGCATGTGTAGAGTTACTAGAACAAGTTATGTGTTACAATTTGATGAGTGGAAAAAGAAGGAGCCTCAGGGTACATCGCTGACTCAGATTTGGGTTCATTTTTTAGGGGCGCCATCTGAACCCCTGGATAACTTCCTGGTCACTTGGAGCCTGGGATCCCTGCTCGGCAAGACAGAGCAGGTAGATATGCCCTTCACGCGTGCTCATGGTGTGGCGCGCTTGCTGGTTAGTGTGGCTAACATTCAGTTCTTACCGGATGTGGCAAGATGGACTCACGAGGGAATTGCGTATATGTTGGATGTCGAGTATGACGACCCTGGTCTGTTTCAGGATTTTGAGGACATACATCATATGGACACTTCTGAGGGGGGAGATGCTCTGGGGAACCAGGATGGTAATGCACCCACTGATGGTGACAAGCCCACACGGCCTGCAGATTCGTCTAAGGCAGGAGAGTCTGCTCAGGGGAAATCGCCGACTTCTGTTCCGTCTAACATGTTGCAACTGGGATCCTTGGGAGCTTTCTCAGCACCTTCTCGTCTTTGGAGTGATTGCGTCGATATGGATGATCCGTCGGAACATTTTTCGCCAGCGATTGCGGGGTCTGACTCTCTGTTGGTCATGGACGGAGTGGGAGGAACCGGTGGGCAGGAGGTCCATGTTACTCCCCCTTCGTCTCCGTTGCCTAGGCTGGAGGTCATGGCTGCTCTGGACGGTCCGGTGTCGGTGAGCGGGCAGGAGGTCCGGCCCTCATCTGCCGATTCTACACCTGCTTCGGGGGGACCCAAAGCAAACTCGGCGGCTAGGGGCCCCCTAGTGGCTCTGGCGGGCCTAGGAGGGGCATGCGGGCAGGAGGCCTGCGCACCTTCTCCTTCCCTGGTGCTGCGTCCCCCGACGTCTTCTGCAGTGCCATCACCAACAATGGCTGCCCTAGTGGGAGGGTCGCCTGGTGTGGGAGGCCAGGGGCCTTCCGCTGTTTCGCCGCGCCGACCTACTCTTGTGGCATCGCCCGTCTCAGCTTTTCGCGGGTGCTGGTATTGCGCCTGTGGTTGGTGGGGATCCTGTGGCGTCCCCGGGATCCGAACACAGGCCAAGGCCGCGAGAGGCCTCGAGGATTCCTGGTGATCTTTCGGCTGATCCAGTTCGGTTGAGTACTGTTGGGGCCCGGGCAGGAGGTCTTACCCCCAACAGGGCCACGAGAGAGGAGGTCATTGCTTTTGGAGGGATCTCAGATCCAGTTTCTGAGGGGCGGCGGATAAGCAGCCGTCTCCAGGAGCAACCGGATGTGGACGACATGCAGCTAAGGTGTGCTAGGCGAGTGGCCAAGCTTCGTGACATTGAGGTCACTACTGGTATGTCTGTCAATTTTTCTAATTCGATTTTGCATTTTTCCAATGACGAGATTGTTCACAATGCAAATCAATTAGGGGTCTACCTAGGTAGAAATGGTACTGAAATCAATATATCCGTTAATGATATTCTCGATCTCGAAGCGGAGCGCGCTTTGGAGATGATTCGTAACATAGCAGTTGTTAAACCCATGAATGATCATGATGCGTTGGGAGTTAGGACTCTTGATAGTTTGTGTGCGGATCTGGACCCTGAGTTGCAGGAAAAAGAGGGACTCGATTCCCCTATGGCCTCTAGTCATGTAGATGTTCCAGAGGCTAAATCCCCAGAGCCCGGTTGTGAGGACCGGCAGATGGAGCAGTATAAGCCTAAGCGGAAGTGGAAACGGAAGGTTTATCCAGCTTTGGCTGTGCGTAGAAGTGCTAGGATCCGTACATCTAAAAAAAATCCATGATGAAATATGAGAGGATTTTTTTGGAATAGCAGAGGTCTGAAAGACTTGGCTAAAAGACGGTTTCTAGTGGAAGCATCTATTGAACACCAGTTGGATTTTATTGCCCTCTCCGAGACTGGAATGGACAATTTTACACCCCAATTCCTTAGTACTTTATCCGGAGGTATTCACTTTGACTGACACTGCCTACCTCCAAGAGGAAGGTCCGGCGGGATCCTACTCGGGGTTAGGTGTGACTCGTTGGAAGTGCGGAGTGTGGTCATGGGGGATTTTGCGGTAAAGTTTCGGGTCAGATAAAAGGTTGATGGGTTTAATTGGGCTTTAGTGGCGGTTTATGGGGCCGCGTAGCCAGAGCTCAAACCAGATTTTCTGGCCGATCTGGTTTGTATTTGTGGTAGCGAGCAACTCCCAATCCTAGTTGGGGGTGATTTTAACGTTATTCGAAGGAGGGAGGAGAAGAATAATGATAATTTTGACGGCAGATGGTCGTTCATGTTGAATACCATAATTGAAAGCTTAGATCTTAGAGAGATAAAACTATCTAGTAGGAAATTCACTTGGGCTAATTCGCTACCTAACCCGACCTTTGAGATGCTGGATCGTGTTCCCGCTAGTGTCGAATGGGAACAAAAGTTCCCTCTCGTAACTGTCCAGGCATTATCGCGCGGAATTTCAGATCACACTCCATTGCTAGTTGACTCTGGCGATCCATCTCATGTGGGGAACAAGAATATATTCTCTTTTGAGCTCTCGTCGTTTGATAGAGAAGGGTTCCTTGACTTGGTGGCTAGAGAATGGGCTAAAGATTCAGGAGGAAGGTCTCCTATCGAGAGATGGCAGAATAAGATTAGGCATCTGCAAAGATTCCTGCGTGGATGGGCTAAACATATGCATGGGATTTATAAGGCTGAGATGGAAAGACTCCTTTTACTTATTCAGTCCCTAGACTTAAAAGTCGAATCCACTATTTTATATGCCAGAGAGTTGGAAACTAAGGTAGAGGCGGAATTAAGATTAAGAGATCTCCTTCGGGAGGAGGAATTGAAATGGGCATTGCGAGCTAAGGTTCGCAAGATCGTCCAAGGGGATGACAACACTCAGTTCTTTCACATGATTGCCAATGGCAAGCACCACAAGAAGAGGATATTTCAGCTTGAGCAGGATGAGGGGACGATTGTAGGTCAAGAAAATTTGAAAGTCTATATTATGAATTACTATAGGCAGCTGTTTGGGACGCCGGAACATAACTGTGTTTCCTTAAATGAGTCCAGGGTTGAGGATGTACCTCAACTTGCCTCGGACGAGAATGGAGTCTTGACTACCCCTTTTACGGAGAAAGAGGTGTTTGAGGCTATTTCACAAATGAAGAATGATACGTCCCCAACGTATCTATAATTTTTGATTTTTCCATGCTATATTATATCCTGTTTTGGACATTATTGGGCTTTATTATACACTTTTATATTATTTTTGGGACTAACCTATTAACCGGAGGCCCAGCCCAGAATTGTTGTTTTTTTGCCTACTTTAGGGTTTCGCAGAAAAAGAATATCAAACGGAGTCCAAACAGAATGAATCCTTCGGGAACGTGATTTTCGGAACGAACATGATCCAGAGGACTTGGACCCTACGTCAAGCAATCAACTAGGAAGGCCCGAGGTAGGGGGCGCGCCTACCCCCTAGGCGCGCCCTCCACCCTCGTGGGGCCCACGTTGCTCTACCGACCTACTCCTTCCTCCTATATATACCTACGTACCCCCAAACTACCAGATACGGAGCCAAAACCCTAATTCCACCGCTGTAACTTTCTGTATCCACGAGATCCCATCTTGGGGCCTTTTCCAGAGCTCCGCCGGAGGGGGCAACGATCACAGAGGGCTCCTACATCAACACCATAGCCCCTCCGATGAAGTGTGAGTAGTTTACTTCAGACCTACAGGTCCATAGTTATTAGCTAGGTGGCTTCTTCTCTCTTTTTGGATCTCAATACAAAGTTCTCCCCCTCTCTTGTGGAGATCTATTCGATGTAATCTTCTTTTGCGGTGTGTTTGTTAAGATCGATGAATTGTGGGTTTGTGATCAAGTTTATCTATAAACAATATTTGAATCTTATCTTAATTCTTTTATGTATGATTGGTTATCTTTGCAAGTCTCTTTGAATTATCAGTTTGGTTTGGCCTACTAGATTGATCTTTCTTGCAATGGGAGAAGTGCTTAGCTTTGGGTTCAATCTTGTGGTGTCCTTTCCCAGTGACAGTAGGGGCAGCAAGGCATGTATTGTATTGTTGCCATTGATATGTCTCCGATGTATCTATAATTTTTGATTGCTCCATGCTATATTATCTACTGTTTTGGATGTTTACGGGCTTTATTATACACTTTTATATCATTTTTTGGACTAACCTATTAACCCAGAGCCCAATGCCAGTTTCTGTTTTTACCTTGTTTTAGAATATCACGGAAAAGGAAAACCAAACGGAGTCCAATTGACCTGAAACTTCACGGAACTTATTTTTGGATTAGAAGCAACCAGGGAGACTTGGAGTCTACGTAAAGGAAGCTTCGAGGAGATCACGAGGTAGGGGGGCGCACCCTCCACCCTCGTGGGCCCCTCGTGGCCCCCCTGACGTACTTCTTCCGCCTATATATCTCCATATACCCTAAAACTACCGGGGAGCACAATAGATCGGGAGTTCCGCCGCCAGAAGCCTCCGTAGCCACCGAAAACCAATCTAGACCCGTCCGGCACCCTGCCGGAGGTGGGGGGGTCCCTCTCCGGTGGCCATCTTCATCATCCCGGTGTTCTCCATGATGAGGAGGGAGTAGTTCTCCCTCGGGGCTGAGGGTATGTACCAGTAGATATGTGTTTGATCTCTCTCTCTCTCTCTCTAGCTTTGCTATTATAGTTGGATCTTATGTTTCTCCTCCCCCTCTACTCTCTTGTAATGGATTGAGTTTCCCCTTTTGAGTTATCTTATCAGATTGAGTCTTTAAAGATTTGAGAACACTTGATGTATGTCTTGCCGTGCGTATCTGTGGTGACAATGGGATACCACATGATTCACTTGATGTATGTTTTGGTGATCAACTTGCGGGTTCCGCCCATGAACCTATGCATAGGGGTTGGCACACGTTTTTGTCATGATTCTTCGGTAGAACTTTGGGGCACTCTTTGAGGTTCTATGTGTTGGTTGAATAGATGAATCTGAGATTGTGTGACGCATATCGTATAATCATACCCACGGGTACTTGAGGTGACATTGGAGTATCTAGGTGACATTAGGGTTTTGGTTGATTTGTGTCTTAAGGTGTTATTCTAGTACGAACTCTAGGGCTGTTTGTGACACTTATAGGAATAGCCCCACGGATTGATTGGAAAGAATAACTTTGAGGTGGTTTCGTACCCTACCATAATCTCTTCGTTTGTTCTCCGCTATTAGTGACTTTGGAGTTACTCTTTGTTGCATGTTGAGGGATACTTATGTGATCCAATTATCTTATTATTGTTGAGAGAACTTGCACTAGCGAAAGTATGAACCCTAGGCCTTGTTTCAATGCATTGCAATACCGTTTACGCTCACTTTTATCATTAGTTACCTTGCTGTTTTTATATTTTCAGATTACAGAAACCATTATCTACTATCCATATACCACTTGTATCACCATCTCTTCGCCGAACTAGTGCACCTATACAATTTACCATTGTATTGGGTGTGTTGGGGACACAAGAGACTCTTTGTTATTTGGTTGCAGGGTTGCTTGAGAGAGACCATCTTCATCCTATGCCTCCTACGGATTGATAAACTTTAGGTCATCCACTTGAGGGAAATTTGCTACTGTCCTACAAATCTCTGCACTTGGAGGCCCAACAACGTCTACAAGAAGAAGGTTGTGTAGTAGACATCAGCCATCGAGGATAACAAGATGGGGTTTATATCATATTGCATGAGTTTATCCCTCTACATCATCTCATCTTGCTTAAAGTGTTACTTTGTTCTCTTGAACTTAATACTCTAGATGCATGCTGGATAGCGGTCGATGTGTGGAGTAATAGTAGTAGATGCAGGCAAGAGTCGGTCTACTTGTCTCGGACGTGATGCCTATATACATGACCATACCTAGATATTCTCATAACTATGCTCAATTCTGTCAATTGCTCAATAGTAATTTGTTTACCCACCGTAATACTTATGCTCTCGAGAGAAGCCTCTAGTGAAACCTATGGCCCCCGGGTCTATTTTCCATCATATTAATCTTCCAATACTTAGTTATTTCCTTTGCCATTTGTTTTACGTGCATCTTTATTTCTCTTTATCATAAAAATACCAAAAATATTATCTTATCATATCTATCAGATCTCACTCTCGTAGGTGACCGTGAAGGGATTGACAACCCCTTTAACGCGTTGGTTGCGAGGAGTTTATTTGTTTGTGTAGGTGCGAGGGACTCGTGCATGGCCTCCTACTGGATTGATACCTTGGTTCTCAAAAACTGAGGGAAATACTTATGCTCCTCTGCTGCATCACCCTTTCCTCTTCAAGGGAAAACCAACGCAGTGCTCAAGAGGTAGCAAGAAGGATTTCTGGCGCCGTTGCCAGGGAGTCTACGCAAAAGTCAACATACCAAGTACCCATCACAAACCCTTATCTCCCGCATTACATTATTTGCCATTTGCCTCTCGTTTTCCTCTCCCCCACTTCACCCTTGCCGTTTTATTCGCCCTCTCTCTCTCCATCCTCCCTCTCTTTCTCTATTTGCCTCTTTTTGCTCGTTTCTTGTTTGCTTGTGTGTCGGATTGCTTGCTTGTCGTTATGGCTAGTTCTCTATCTTCTCCATTGTCTCCCGAAAATGAAGTTCTTAATTTTAAGCAAAGGGAGGGAGACAATCTAAAAGACGCTTGGTATAGAATTTGCAATGCTCAAAATAGATCTACCAGGAAGCAATCTACTTCCATTCTTCTCTGCAATTTTTATGCAGGCGTTATGCCTTGGCATAGATATGTCCTTGATACCATTACCAGAGGGAATTTCCTGGGTAGCCACACTTTTGATTCTTATAATGCTATGACAGATTTGTTTGGCTCACCCCCTCTTTTGGTTAATGGAACTATGTTAACTTTGGAGCATGTAATGCAAAAATTTCAAATTATTGAAAATAAAGTTGCTACCGTAGAGTTAATTGAAAATCTAGATAAAAAGATCCACAACCAGATTACTCAATATGGATCTAAAGTAGGAGTCACTTTAAAAAATATTAAGGAGAAGGAACCCATAGTTAATGAAAGAATAAATCAGGATTCCACTAGAATCGATAAACTTGAGGGTATCATTACCAACTTGAGAACAACTTTTACTCCTAGTCCTCCAACTAAAACTGTCAAGCTTATGTATGTTCCTAAAAGTAAGGGTGAATCCTCTAGCAAGGAAACTGCGGATCTCAAATCTATAAGTATTCATCCCAATCTTTTTGCTATCATTAAGGAACCGTTTGCTACTAATGATTTTTTCAATTTTGTGCCTCGAAGTTTGATAATTAATAAAAATAAAGAAACTCCTCAGGGTGATAGATGTCTCATTAAAGAATTACCAACTAAAGATACCTAGATCTATCCTTGCTTTGATGCCTAGCTAGGGGCGTTAAACGATAGCGCTTGTTGGGAGGCAACCCAATTTTATTTTTATTGCTTGCTTTTTGCTCCTGTTTAGTAATAAATAATTTATCTAGCCTCTGTTTTGGTTGTGTTTTTTGTGTTTAATTAGTGTTTGTGCCAAGTAGAACCGTTGGGAAGACTTGGGGAAAGTCTTTTTAATCTTGCTGTAAAAAACAGAAACTTTAGCGCTCACGAGAACTGCTGCCATTTTTATTTGGAAAGTGATATTTAGTTAATTCTTTTCGAAGATGATTAATAGATAAATTCCTCACGTCCAGCAATTTATTTTATAATTTTTGGGGTTCCATAACTTGCGTTACCTGCAGATTACTACAGACTGTTCTGTTTTTGACAGATTCTGTTTTCCGTGTGTTGTTTGCTTATTTTGATGAATCTACGGCTAGTAAAATAGTTTATAAACCATACAGAAGTTGGAATACATTAGGTTTAACACCAATATAAATAAATAATAAGTTCATTACAGTACCTTGAAGTGGTGTTTTGTTTTCTTTCGCTAACGGAGCTCACGAGATTTTCTACTTTAAGTTTTATGTTGTGAAGTTTTCAAGTTTTGGGTAAAGATTTGATGGATTATGGAACAAGGAGTCGGAAGAGCCTAAGCTTGGGGATGCCCATGGCACCCCAAGATAATCTAAGTACACCTAAAAGCCAAAGCTTGGGGATGCCCTGGAAGGCATCCCCTCTTTCGTCTACTTCTATCGGTAACTTTACTTGGAGCTATATTTTTATTTACCACATGATATGTGTTTTTCTTGGAGCGTCTTGTATTATTTGAGTATTTATTTGTTAGTTTTCCACAATCATCCTTGCTGAACAAACCTTTTTGAGAGAGACACACACGATTCGGAAATTGTTAGAATACTCTATGTGCTTCACTTATATCTTTTGAGTTATATAGTTTTTGCTCTGGTGCTTCACTTATATCTATTAGAGCACGATGGTGGATTTGTTTTATAGAAACTTTTGTTCTCTCATTCTTCACTTATATTGTTTTGAGAGTCCTACAAAACAGCATGGTAATTTGCTTTAATTATTTTAGGCATTCAAGATTAATATTTTTTTCTTATGAGTGTGTTGAATACTATGAGAAGTTTGAAACTTGATAATTGTTTTGAGATATGGAGATGGTGATATTACAGTCTTGCTAGTTGAGTAGTTGTGAATTTGAGAAATGCTTGTGTTGAAGTTTGTGATTCCCGTAGCATGCACGTATCGTGAACCGTTATGTTAAGAAGTCGGAGCATGATGTAGTTATTGATTGTCCTCCTTATGAGTGGCGGTCGGGGACGAGCGATGGTCTTTTCCTACCAATCTATCCCCCGAGGAGCATGCGCGTAGTACTTTACTTCGATAACTAATAGATTTTTGCAATAAGTATGTGAGTTCTTTATGACTAATGTTGAGTCCATGGATTATACGCACTCTCACCCTTCCACCATTGCTAGCCTCTCTAATACCGCGCACCTTTCGCCGGTACCATACACCCACCATATACCTGTTGGAAATATGCCCTAGAGGCAATAATAAATTGATTATTATTATATTTCCTTGTTCATGATAATCGTTTATTATCCATGCTAGAATTGTATTGATAGGAAACTCAGATACATGTGTGGATACATAGACAACACCATGTCCCTAGTAAGCCTCTAGTAGACTAGCTCGTTAATCAATAGATGGTTATGGTTTCCTAACCATGGACATTGGATGTCATTGATAACGGGATCACATCATTAGGAGAATGATGTGATGGACAAAGACCCAATCCTAAGCCTAGCACAAGATCATGTAGTTCGTATGCTAAAGCTTTTCTAATGTCAAGTATCATTTCCTTAGACCATGAGATTGTGCAACTCCCGGATACCGTAGGAGTGCTTTGGGTGTGCCAAACGTCACAACGTAACTGGGTGGCTATAAAGGTACACTACAGGTATCTCCGAAAGTGTCTGTTGGGTTGGCATGAATCGAGACTGGGATTTGTCACTCCGTGTGACGGAGAGGTATCTCTGGGCCCACTCGGTAGGACATCATCATAATGTGCACAATGTGATCAAGGAGTTGATCACGGGATGATGTGTTATAGAATGAGTAAAGAGACTTGCCGGTAACGAGATTGAACAAGGTATCGGGATACCGATGATCGAATCTCGGGCAAGTGTCGTACCGATAGACAAAGGGAATTGTATACGGGATTGATTAAGTCCTTGACATCGTGGTTCATCCGATGAGATCATCGTGGAACATGTGGGAGCCAACATGGGTGTCCAGATCCCGCTATTGGTTATTGACCGGAGAGTCATCTCGGTCATGTCTGCATGTCTCCCGAACCCGTAGGGTCTACACACTTAAGGTTCGGTGACGCTAGGGTTATAGAGATATTAGTATGCGGTAACCCGAAAGTTGTTCGGAGTCCCAGATGAGATCCTGGACGTCACGAGGAGTTCCTAAATGGTCCGGAGGTAAAGAATTATATATAGGAAGTGCTATTTCGGCCATCGGAACAAGTTTCGGGGTCACCGGTATTGTACCGGGACCACCGGAAGGGTCCCGGGGGTCCACCGGGTGGGGCCACCTGCCCCGGGGGGCCACATGGGCTGTATGGGGTGCGCCTTGGCCTATATGGGCCAAGGGCACCAGCCCCTAGAGGCCCATGCGCCAAAGGGACAAGAGGAGGGGAGAGTCCTAAAGGGGGAAGGCACCTCTGAGGTGCCTTGGGGAGGATGGACTCCTCCCCCCCTTGGCCGCACCCTTCCTTGGAGGAAGGGGCAAGGCTGCGCCCTCCCCCTCTCCCTTGGCCCTATATATAGTGGGGGAAGGGAGGGCAACCATATCTAAGCCCTGGCGCCTCCCTCTCCCTCCCATGACACATCTCCCTCCTCCCGTAGCGCTTGGCGAAGCCCTGTTGGAATCCCGCTACTTCCACCACGCCGTCGTGCTGCTGGATCTCCATCAACCTCTCCTCCCCCCTTGCTGGATCAAGAAGGAGGAGACGTCGCTGCTCCGTACGTGTGTTGAACGCGGAGGTGCCGTCCGTTCGGCGCTAGGATCATCGGTGATTTGAATCACGACGAGTACGACTCCATCAACCCCGTTCTCTTGAACGCTTCCGCGCGCGATCTACAAGGGTATGTAGATCCACTCCTCCCTCGTTGCTAGATGACTCCATAGATAGATCTTGGTGACACGTAGGAAAATTTTGAATTTATGCTACGTTCCCCAACAGTGGCATCATGAGCTAAGTCTATGCGTAGTTTCTATGCACGAGTAGAACACAAAGTAGTTGTGGGCGTTGATTTTGTTCAATATGCTTACCGTTACTAGTACAATCTTGATTCGGTGGCATTGTGGGATGAAGCGGCCCGGACCAACCTTACACGTACTCTTACGTGAGACTGGTTCCACCGACTGACATGCACTAGTTGCATAAAGGTGGCTAGCGGGTGTCTGTCTCTCCCACTTTAGTCGGATCGGATTCGATGAAAAGGGTCCTTATGAAGGGTAAATAGCAATTGGCATATCACGTTGTGGTTTTTGCGTAGGTAAGAAACGTTCTTGCTAGAAACCCGTAGCAGCCACGTAAAACATGCAAACAACAATTAGAGGATGTCTAACTTGTTTTTGCAGGGTATGCTATGTGATGTGATATGGCCAAAAGGATGTGATGAATGATATATGTGATGTATGAGATTGATCATGTTCTTGTAATAGGAATCACGACTTGCATGTCGATGAGTATGACAACCGGCAGGAGCCATAGGAGTTGTCTTTATTTATTTATGACCTGCGTGTCAACATAAATGTCATGTAATTACTTTACTTTATTGCTAACCGGTAGCCATAGAAGTAGAAGTAATACTTGGCGAGACAACTTCATGAAGACACGATGATGGAGATCATGGTGTCATGCCGGTGACAAGATGATCATGGAGCCCCAAGATGGAGATCAAAGGAGCTATATGATATTGTCCATATCATGTCACTATTATTTGATTGCATGTGATGTTTATCATGTTTATACATCTTGTTTACTTAGAACGACGGTAGTAAATAAGATGATCCCTCACTAAAATTTCAAGAAGGTGTTCCCCCTAACTGTGCACCATTGCGAAAGTTCATCGTTTCGAAGCACCACGTGATGATCGGGTGTGATAGATTCTTACGTTCACATACAACGGGTGTAAGCCAGATTTACACACGCGAAACACTTAGGTTGACTTGACGAGCCTAGCATGTACAGACATGGCCTCGGAACACAAGAGACCGAAAGGTCGAGCATGAGTCGTATGGTAGATACGATCAACATGAAGATGTTCACCGATGTTGACTAGTCCGTCTCACGTGATGATCGGACACGGCCTAGTTGACTTAGATCATGTAATCACTTAGATGACTAGAGGGATGTCTATCTGAGTGGGAGTTCATAAGATGAACTTAATTATCCTGAACATAGTCAAAAGGTCTTCGCAAATTATGTTGTAGCTCGCGCTTCAGTTCTACTGTTTAGATATGTTCCTAGAGAAAATTTAGTTGAAAGTTGATAGTAGCAATTATGCGGACTAGGTCCGTAAACTGAGGATTGTCCTCATTGCTTCATAGAAGGCTTATGTCCTTAATGCACCGCTCAGTGTGCTGAACCTCGAACGTTGTCTGTGGATGTTGCGAACATCTGACATACACATTTTGATAACTACGTGATAGTTCAGTTAAACGGTTTAGAGTTGAGGCACCGAAGACGTTTTGAAACGTCGCGAAACATATGAGATGTTTAGAGGGCTGAAATTGGGATTTCAGGCTCGTGCCCACGTCAAGAGGTATAAGACCTCCGATGATTTTCTTAGCCTACAAACTAAGGAGAAAAGCTCAATTGTTGTGCTTGTGCTCAGATTGTCTGAGTACAACAATCGCTTGAATCGAGTGGGAGTTGAGCTTCTAGATGAAATAGTGATGGTTCTCCGAAGTCATTACCACCAAGCTGCTAGAGCTTCGTGATGAACTATAATGTATCGGGGACATATATGATGATCCTTGAGATATTCGCGATGTTTGACACCACAAAAGTAGAGATCAAGAAGGAGCATCAATTGTTGATGGTTGGTGAAACCACTAGTTTCAAGAAGGGCAAGGGCAAAAAAAGGGATGCTTCATGAAACGGCAAATCAGCTGCTGCTCTAGTGAAGAAACCCAAGGTTGAACCCAAACCCGAGACTAAGTGCTTCTGTAATAAAGGTAACAACCACTGGAGCAGAATTACCCTAGATACTTGGTAGATGAGAAGGCTGGCAAGGTCGATAGAAGTATATTGGATATACATTGTGTTGATGTGTACTTTACTAGTACTCCTAGTAGCACCAGGGTATTAGATACCGGTTCGGTTGCTAAGTGTTAGTAACTCGAAACAAAAGGCTACGGAATAAACGGAGACTAGCTAAAGGTGAGCTGACGATATGTGTTGGAAGTGTTTCCAGGGTTGATATGATCAAGCATCGCACGCTCCCTCTACCATCGAGATTGGTATTAAAACCTAAATAATTGTTATTTGGTGTTTGCGTTGAGCATAGACATGATTGGATTATGTCTATCGCAATACGATTATTCATTTAAAGAGAATAATGGTTACTCTGTTTATTTGAATAATACCTTCAAATGGTCTTACACCTGAAATGAATGGTTTATTGAATCTCGATCGTAGTGATACACATGTTCATGCCAAAAGATAGTAATGATAGCACCACCTACTTGTGGCACTGCCACTTAAGTCATATCGGTATAAAACGCATGAAGAAGCTCCATGTTGATGGATCTTTGGGCTCACTCGTTTTTGAAAGGTTTGAGACATGCGAACCATGTCTATTGGTGTATATGCATGAAGAAACTCCATGCAAATGGACCGTTTGGACTCACTTGATTTTGAATCACTTGAGACATGCAAATCATACCACATGGGCAAGATGACTGAAAGCCTCGTTTTTCAGTAAAATGGAACTAGAAAGCAACTTGTTGGAAGTAATACATTTTGATGTGTGCAATCCAATGAGTGCTGAGGCATGTAGTGGATATCGTTATGTTCTTACTTCTCAGATGGTTTGAGTAGATGTTGAGTACATTTACTTGATGAATCACGAGTCTGAATTATTGAAAGGTTCAAGTAATTTCAGGGTGAAGTTGAAAGATCGTCGTGACAAGAGGATAAAAGATCTATGATATGATCATAGAGATGAATATCTGAATTACGAGTTTGGCACAGAATTAAGACATTGTGGAAATTGTTTCACAACTAATACAGCCTGGAACACCAGTGTGATGGTGTGTCCGAACATCATAACTGCACCCTATTGGATATGATGCATACCATGATGTCTCTTATCGAATTACCATGATAGTTTATGGGTTAGCCATTAAAGACAACCACATTCACTTTAAAAGGGGGCACCACGTAATTCCGATGAGATGACACCGTATGAACTATGGTTTAGGGAAACCTAAGCTGTCATTTTTTAAAAGTTTGGGCTGCGACGCTTATGTGAAAAAGTTTCAGGCTGATAAGCTCGAACCCAAAGCGGATAAATGCATCTTCATAGGACACCCAAAACAGTTGGGTATACCTCCTGTCTCAGATCCGAAAGCAATAAGGGATTGTTTCTAGAATCGGGTCCTTTCTCGAGGAAAAGTTTCTCTCGAAAGAATTGAGTGGGAGGATGGTGGAGACTTGATGAGGTTATTGAACCGTCTCTTCAACTAGTGTGTGGCAGGGCACAGGAGTTGTTCCTGTGGCACCTACACCAATTGAAGTGGAAGCTTATGATAGTGATCATGAAACTTCAGATCAAGTCACTACCAAACCTCGTGGGATGACAAGGATGCGTACTACTTCAGAGTGGTACGTGATCCTGTCTTGGAAGTCATGTTGCTAGACAACAATGAACCTACGAGCTATGGAGAAGCGATGGTGGGCCCGGATTCCGATAAATGGCTCGAGGCCATAAAATCCGAGGAGGATCCATGTATGAAAATATAGTGTAGACTTTGGCAGAACGGCTCCATGGTCGTAATGCTATTGAGTACAGATGGATTTTAAAAGGAAGACGGGCAATGATGGTAGGTATCACCATTAAGAAAGCTCGACTTGTCGTTAAGATGTTTTCCGACAAGTTCAAGGAGTTGACTACGATGAGACTTTCTCACTCGTAGCGATGCTAAGAGTCTGTTGGAATTATATTAGCGATTACTGCATTATTTATGAAATCTTGCAGATAGGATGTCAAAAACATTGTTTCCTCGACGATTTTTGAGGAAAGGTTGTATGTGATACAACTGGAAGGTTTTGTCAATCCTGAAAGATGCTAATAAGTATGCAAAGCTCCAGCAATCCTTCTAAGGACTGGAGTAAGCATCTTGGAGTTGGAATATACGCTTTGATGATGATCAAAGATTTTGGGTTTATACAAAGTTTATGAGAAACTTGTATTTCCAAAGAAGTGAGTGGGAGCACTCTAGAATTTCTGATAAGTATATGTTGTTGACATATTGTGGATCAGAAATGATGTAGAATTTCTGGAAAGCATATAGGGTTATTTGGAAAGTATTTTTCAATGGAAAGACTGAATTAAGCTACTTGAACATTGAGCATCAAGATCTATAAGGATAGATCAAAATTCTTAATGGTACTTTCAAATGAGCACATACCTTGACATGATCTTGAAGGTGTTCAAGATGGACCAGTCAAAGAAGGAGTTCTTGCCTGAGTTGTAAGGTATGAAGTTAAGACTTAAAGCTCGACCATGGCAGAAGAAAGAGGAAGGACGAAGGTCGTCCCCTATGCTTAAGACGTAGGCTCTACAGTATGCCATGCTGAATACCGCACCTGAAGTGTGCCTTGCCATGAGTCAGTCAAGGGGTACAAGAGTGATCCAAGAATGGATCACAGGACAGCAGTCAAAGTTATCCTTAGTAACTAGTGAACTAAGGAATTTTCTCAATTATGGAAGTGGTAAAAGAGTTCGTCGTAAAGGGTTACGCTGATGCAAACTTTGACACTAATCCAGATTATTCTGAGTAGTAAACTGGATTCATATAGTAGAACAGTTATTTGGAATAGCTCCAAATGTAGCGTAGTAGTTGCATCTACAAGATGACATAGAAATTTGCGAAGTACATACAGATATGAAAGATTCAGACCCGTTGACTATAACATCTCTCACAAGCATAACATGATCAAACCCAGAACTCATCGAGTGTTAATCACATGGTAATGTGAACTAGATTATTGACTCTAGTAAACTCTTTGGGTGTTAGCCACATGGGGATGTGACCTTGAGTGTTAGTCACATAGCGATGTGAACTGGATTATTGACTCTAGTGCAAGTGGGAGACTGTTGGAAATATAACCTAGAGGCAATAATAAATTGATTATTATTATATTTCCTTGTTCATGATAATCGTTTATTATCCATGCTAGAATTGTATTGATAGGAAACTCAGATACAAGTGTGGATACATAGACAACACCATGTCCCTAGTAAGCCTCTAGTTGACTAGCTCGTTAATCAATAGATGGTTACGATTTCCTAACCATGGACATTGGATGTCATTGATAACGGGATCACATCATTAGGAGAATGATGTGATGGACAAAGACCCAATCCTAAGCCTAGCACAAGATCATGTAGTTCATATGCTAAAGCTTTTCTAATGTCAAGTATCATTTCCTTAGACCATGAGATTGTGCAACTCCCGGATACCGTAGGAGTGCTTTGGGTGTGCCAAACGTCACAACGTAACTGGGTGGCTATAAAGGTACACTACAGGTATCTCCGAAAGTGTCTGTTGGGTTGGCACGAATCGAGACTGGGATTTGTCACTCCGTGTTACGGAGAGGTATCTCTGGGCCCACTCAGTAGGACATCGTCATAATGTGCACAATGTGATCAAGGAGTTGATCACGGGATGATGTGTTACGGAACGAGTAAAGAGACTTGCCGGTAGCGAGATTGAACAAGGTATCGGGATACCGACGATCGAATCTCGGGCAAGTGTCGTACCGATAGACAAAGGGAATTGTATAGGGGATTGATTAAGTCCTTGACATCGTGGTTCATCCAATGAGATCATCGTGGAACATGTGGGAGCCAACACGGGTATCCATATCCCGCTGTTGGTTATTGACCGGAGAGTCATCTCGGTCATGTCTGCATGTCTCCCGAACCCGTAGGGTCTACACACTTAAGGTTCGGTGACGCTAGGGTTATAGAGATATTAGTATGCGGTAACCCGAAAGTTTTTCGGAGTCCTGGATGAGATCCCAAACGTCACGAGGAGTTCCGGAATGGTCCGGAGGTAAATAATTATATATAGGAAGTGCTATTTCGGCCATCGGGACAAGTTTCGGGGTCACCGGTATTGTACCGGGACCACCGGAAGGGTCCCGGGGGTCCACCGGGTGGGGCCACCTGCCCCGGGGGGCCACATGGGCTGTATGGGGTGCGCGTTGGCCTATATGGGCCAAGGGCACCAGCCCCTAGAGGCCCATGCGCCAAAGGGACAAGAGGAGGGGAGAGTCCTAAAGGGGGAAGGCACCTCTGAGGTGCCTTGGGGAGGATGGACTCCTCCCCCCCTTGGCCGCACCCTTCCTTGGAGGAAGGGGCAAGGCTGCACCCTCCCCCTCTCCCTTGGCCCTATATATAGTGGGGGAAGGGAGGGCAACCATATCTAAGCCCTGGCGCCTCCCTCTCCCTCCCATGACACATCTCCCTCCTCCCGCAGCGCTTGGCGAAGCCCTGTTGGAATCCCGCTACTTCCACCACGCCGTCGTGCTGCTGGATCTCCATCAACCTCTCCTCCCCCCTTGCTGGATCAAGAAGGAGGAGACGTCTTTGCTCCGTACATGTGTTGAACGCAGAGGTGCCGTCCGTTCGGCGCTAGGATCATCGGTGATTTGAATCACGACGAGTACGACTCCATCAACCCCGTTCTCTTGAACGCTTCTGCGCGCGATCTACAAGGGTATGTAGATCCACTCCTCCCTCGTTGCTAGATGACTCCATAGATAGATCTTGGTGACACGTAGGAAAATTTTGAATTAATGCTACGTTCCCCAACAATACCTTCCTCAAAACAGCCACCATACCTACCTATCATGGCATTTCCATAGCCATTCCGAGATATATTGCCATGCAACTTTCCACCATTTCGTTTACTATGACACGCTCCATAATTGTCATATTGCTCCGCATGATCATGTAGTTGACATTTTAGTTGTGGCAAAGCCATCGTTCATAATTCTTTCTTATAAGTCACTCATGCATCATTGCTATCCCGGTATACTGCCGGAGGCATTCATATAGAGCATACTTTGTTCTAGTATCGAGTTGTAATCATTGAGTTGTAAATAAATAGAAGTGTGATGATCATCATTCATAGAGTATTGTCCCAATAAAAAAAGAGAGAAAGGCCAAAAAAAGGAAGGCCCAAAAAAAAGAGAATAAATAAATAAAAAGGGGCAATAATACTATCCTTTTTTCCACACTCATGCTTCAAAGTAGCACCATGATCTTCATGATATAGAGTCTCCTATGTTATCACTTTCATATACTAGTGGGAATTTTTCATTATAGACCTTGGCTTGTATATTCCAATGATGGGCTTCCTCAAAATGCCCTAGGTCTTCGTGAGTAAGCAAGTTGGATGCACACCCACTTAGTTCTTTTTGTTGAGCTTTCATATACTTATAGCTCAAGCGCATCTGTTGCATGGCAATCCCTACTCGCTCACATTGATATCTATTAATGGGCATCTCCATAGCCCGTTGATATGTCTAGTTGATGTGAGACTATCTTCTCCCTTTTTGTCTTCTCCACAATCACCATTCTATTCCACATATGGTGCTATGTCCATGGCTCACGCTCATGTATTGCGTGAAGATTGAAAAAGTTTGAGAACACCAAAAGTATGAAACAATTGCTTGGCTTGTCATCGGGGTTGTGCATGATTTAAATACTTTGTGTGGTGAAGATGGAGCATAGCCAAACTATATGATTTTGTAGGGATAACTTTCTTTGGCCATGTTATTTTGAAGAGACATAATTGCTTAGTTAGTATGCTCGAAGTATTATTATTTCTATGTCAATATTAAACTTTTGTCTTGAATCTTTCGGATCTGAATATTCATACCACAATTAAGAGAATTACATTGAAATTATGCCAAGTAGCATTCCACATCAAAAATTCTGTTTTTATCATTTACCTACTTGAGGACGAGCAAGAATTAAGCTTGGGGATGCTTGATACGTCTCCAACGTATCTATAATTTTTGATTGTTCCATGCTATATTATCTCCTGTTTTGGACATTATTGGGCTTTGTTATACACTTTTATATTATTTTTGGGACTAACCTATTAACCGGAGGCCCAGCCCAGAATTGCTATTTTTTTTGCCTATTTTAGGGTTTCGCAGAAAAAGAATATCAAACGGTGTCCAAACGGAATGAAACCTTCGGGAACGTGATTTTTGGAACGCACATGATCCAAAGGACTTGGACCCTACGTCAAGCAATAAACTAGGAAGGCACGAGGTAGGGGGGCACGCCTACCCCCCCCCCCCTCCCCAGGCGTGCCCTCCACCCTCGTGGCGCCCATGTTGCTCCACCGACGTACTCCTTCCTCCTATATATACCTACATACCCCCAAACTACCAGATACGGAGCCAAAACCCTAATTCCACCGCCGTAACTTTCTGTATCCACGAGATCCCATCTTGGGGCCTTTGTCGGAGCTCCGCCGGAGGGGGCATCGATCACGGAGGGCTCCTACATCAACACCATAGCCCATCCGATGAGGTGTGAGTAGTTTACTTCAGACCTACGGGTCCATAGTTATTAGCTAGATGGCTTCTTCTCTCTTTTTGGATCTCAATACAAAGTTCTCCCCCTCTCTTGTGGAGATCTATTCGATGTAATCTTCTTTTGCGGTGTGCTTGTTGAGATCGATGAATTGTGGGTTTATGATCAAGTTTATCTATGAACAATATTTGAATCTTATCTTAATTCTTTTATGTATGATTGGTTATCTTTGCAAGTCTCTTTGAATTATCAGTTTGGTTTGTCCTACTAGATTGATCTTTCTTGCAATGGGAGAAGTGCTTAGCTTTGGGTTCAACCTTGCGGTGTCCTTTCCCAGTGACAGTAGGGGCAGCAAGGCATGTATTGTATTGTTGCCATCGAGGATAACAAGATGGGGCTTATATCATATTGCATGAGTTTACCCCTCTACATCATGTCATCTTGCTTAAAGCGTTACTCTGTTCTCTTGAACTTAATACTCTAGATGCATGCTGGATAGCGGTCGATGTGTGGTCTAATAGTAGTAGATGCAGGAAGGAGTTGGTCTACTTGTCTCGGACGTGATGCCTATATACATGATCATACCTAGATATTCTCATAACTATGCTCAATTCGATCAATTGCTCAACAGTAATTCGTTTACCCACGTAATACTTATGCTCTCAAGAGAAGCCTCTAGTGAAACCTATGGCCCCCGGGTCTATTTTCCATCATATTAATCTTCCAATACTTACTTATTTCCTTTGCCATTTATTTTACCTGCATCTTTATTTCTCTTTATCATAAAAATACCAAAAATATTATCTTATCATATCTATCAGATCTCACTCTCGTAGGTGACCGTGAAGGGATTGACAACCCCTTTAACGTGTTGGTTGCGAGGAGTTTATTTGTTTGTGTAGGTGAGAGGGACTCATGCGTGGCCTCCTACTGGATTGATACCTTGGTTCTCAAAAACTAAGGGAAATACTTACGCTGCTCTGCTGCATCACCCTTTCCTCTTTAAGGGAAAACCAACGCAGTGCTCAAGAGGTAGCAAAGAACAATAAGGCTCCCGGGCCGGATGGCTTCCCGGCAGAGTTTCATAAAAAATGTTGGCACATCATCAAAGGGGATTTACTCCCAATGTTCTATGATCTTTTCTCTGGACAGCTTCAGTTGTTTCAACTTAATTTTGGAACGATTACTTTACTCCCCAAGAAGACAGAGGCTGTTTGTATTGAGCAGTTCCGGCCCATCTGTCTTCTTAATGTAATTTTCAAAAATTTCACCAAGGTGAGGACTGATAGGCTTACGCAAATCATGCACTCCGTGGTGAAGCCGTCCCAGACTGCTTTCATGCCAGACAGAAACATCCTGGAAGGGGTTGTCGTTTTGCATGAAACACTCCATGAGGATCCACTCAAAAAAACTAGATGGAGTAGTTTTCAAAGTGGACTTTCAGAAGGCATACGACAAGGTCAAATGGCCATTCCTTCAGCAGGCTTTGCGTATAAAAGGTTTTGATCGCGCCTAGAGACACTAGGTAGACTCCTTCATGCAAAAATGGAGTGTTGGAATTAAAGTGAATGATGACATAGGACACTATTTCCAAACCCACAAAGGACTGAGGCAAGGGGATCCGATGTCTCCTGTCCTCTTCAACATAGTGGCTGATATGTTGGCAATTCTTATAGGAAGGGCCAAGGATGTAGGTCAGGTAGGAGGCCTCGTCCCGCACTTAGTAGACGGAGGTGTATCCATTCTACAGTATGCCGATGATACCATCATCTTCATGGAGCACGACTTGGCTAAAGCCCGCAACATAAAGCTCGTGTTAAGCTTGTTTGAACAATTATCCGGGTTAAAGATTAACTTCCACAAGAGCGAGTTGTTCTGTTTCGGAAGAGCTAAAGATGAACAAGATGCGTACAAGCAATTGTTCGGATGTGAATTGGGGGCTCTACCTTTTACGTATTTAGGTATACCAATTCACCATCGTAAGCTAACCAACAGAGAATGGAAGTGTATTGAGGATCACTTTGAGAAGAAATTGAGTTGCTGGAAAGGCAAGCTGATGTCATACGGAGGACGATTAATTCTAATTAATTTGGTCCTCACGAGTATGCCCATGTTTCTTCTCTCGTTCTTCGAGGTTTCAGTGGGAGTCCGGAAGAGGCTAGATTTCTATCGATCAAGATTCTTTTGGCAGAGTGATGATGTTAAGCGAAAATACAGACTTGCTAAATGGGATATCATCTATAGGCCAAAAAACCAAGGGGGTCTTGGTATTGAGAATCTGGAAGTAAAGAACACATGTCTCCTTAGCAAGTAGCTGTTTAAGCTTTCTGTCAAGACGGAGGCCACTTGGGCTCAGATCTTGCGGAACAAGTACCTTCACTCCAGAACCTTATCCCAGGTGACAGTGAGGCCGACTGATTCGCCTTTTTGGAAAGGGCTGATCAGAGTTAAATCACTCTTTTTCAATAGGACAAGATTCATAGTGGGAAACGGTACTGCTACGAGGTTTTGGGAGCATACATGGCTAGGGGAGATGCCTCTCGCACTCCAATATCCTTCCTTGTATAATATCGTCTAGCGTAGAGATGCCTACATTGCAACAGTGATGCAGTCCATTCCGCTTAATATCCAGTTTAGGAGGACGCTAGTGGGGGCCCGTTGGGAAGCGTGGCTCAATCTTGTCCGAAGATTAATGGATGTTCAGCTGTCTCAACTGCCCGATCAGTTGTGCTGGAAACTAACTAAGAATGGTGAATTTTCAGTTAAATCCATGTATTTGGATGTTATCAACTCTAGTGTGATTCCTCGATCGAAACATCTTTGGAAAGTCAAAGCTCCTTTGAAAATCAAAGTGTTTATGTGCTTTGTGCATAAACAAGTTATTTTAACGAAGGATAATTAAGTAAAACGCAATTGGACAGGATCTACCAGATGTAGTTTCTGCGACCAACACGAATTCATCGATCATCTCTTTCTGGATTGTCCTTTGGCAAAAAAATTGTGGTGGTCGGTCCACATAGCTTTTAACATCACTCCACCGAATTCCATCAATACGTTATTTGGGACGTGGCTTGATGGGATAAATTTTGAGACAACGAGACTCATTCGTGTGGGAGTGTGTGCTTTATTATGGGCAGTCTGGAATTGCCGAAATGATTTGGTTTTTAACAGAACAACAAATATTCACTTTTTGCAGGTTATATTCAAGGCCACTGCGTTGATTCGTATGTGGTCGCTACTCACTCCGACGGAGGCCAGGGAGCGTTTGGTTACTGCGTCTACCCGATGGGAGATGGTAGCACGGGGTATTTTCAACCGGTTTGGATGAAGGTCATGTAATAGGATTGGCATGTAGTGCTATTCTCTTTGTATGCTAGCCGGTTGTGGCTTTTTCTTATTTCTGTTTAGCTCTGGTGAAGCCTTTTACCTTTATTGGTCGAGACTTGGATATTGATGTTGGATATTTTGCTTTTTAATAATATTAGCCATATGCATCATTCAGATGCAGAGGCTGGGGCATACCCCCTTTTCGAAAAAAGATCTGATTTTATTTAAATATGATGAGTTTATATTATTGTGTCAAGCTTTTTTTGTTGGTTTGATTCTATCTAGGGTTGAAATATTTCGTCTACACCATGATGAAGATATTGTGATTCGATGGTCTGCACGTCTAGGGGATACTCATTGATCCAAGTACGGTACGTAATGGCTCAAAGCTTTTCATATTTTGGATGGAATACTCAAGACTAACCTTTACTAGTAATCAAGTTCGTGGGGTGTGAGAGAGTGACAACACCGTTGCTTCGATCTAACTGCATTCTCTTTACCGAAGTGTTGGAGCATTTCGTCTTGCAGAGTTGATACAACGAAGGAGATATTTCCAAGAGATTTCATTGTAATTATTAGTCATAGGAATTACTTTGATTTTTTTGGATCTTAGATTCAAATAAGTGTACCTGTAATAGTTATGAGTATAAAAAAAAACTTATGTTTCTAAAAAAGAACCAAAGTTTTCTCCCATCTCAGCCCATTTCAACTAAACAGTAAAATGAAAGATCAAACTTTTTTTTTTGCAAAAGAAAAACAAAGGACCAGACTTGAATACCCAGTTTACGATCAAACCATTATCGGATCCTGCCCTGCCCGTCAATATCCAGCGCCTAATGTATTTTTTCCAAAGATTCCGACATCTAATATTTGAAGTTATCATCACATTATATTTATATAAATATATGTTGAACAAATTACTTCGAATATTAATCATTGTATGAAGCCAGTTCGACAGTACAGAGGTGGAAAATTCAAATACTATTGGCCGTTGGATATTGTGTTCACTCCACTGGATTTTGCCATATGTATTATCTAGAAAATTCCATGGTTGAGTTTAATCACAATTCCCAAACATCAAGACACAAGCACTTCTCCTTTGTTCTATAATCTTCCATTTTTATTATTTAAAAGAATCTCCTAAATAAATCCCCTTATTTTTTTACTTTGTGATTTAGAGCGCACAATATACACAAACCACAAAACTTAAGGCCTCCTCTTTGTTCTATAACCTTCCATACTAAAATTATCCCAAAAAAATCTTCTAACTGAATTATCATTGCTTTTTTTCTTACTTTATGATTTACAGTGCATAAATATGCACAAACCTCATCAGAGACACTTCGCATATGTTTTAGACTCTTCTACTCATTAATTCCCATGTTTTTTCCTTCTAAAGAATTGCCATTTACTTTTACTTTACGTGATGTTCAAGGCTATGACACGACTTCATAAATTTCATTTGTCTTTGAAGATTGAATATACTAGCTACTCAAAACTTGAATACGAGATACCTAAAGACAATTGTGAAGGGTATATTTCATACGAGTTTTGTATAGAATTATACCATGCAGTCTTCCAATATTTTTGTAGCTATAATTTAGTTTTCAACGCGATGAACTAAGGGAACTAAATCTACGTTTACGCCATGCATATATGATACTAAACTTATCTAGATTGTTTTCTGTTATAAGGGCATCTCCAAGCCGACCCCCAAACCGCCCGTTTACGTTTGGACGCGGTTGTACGAACCCTGCAAGTCATCTACCGCCGACCGTCATCGGTCCGCAGAGCTGTCCGGACTACAATTTCCCTGCAAATCGAAACCGAACGAGGCGGGCTTTGTGGGACTCCGAACCCGAACAACGTAGGACTCCGACACCCCCGTTCCACCCAAAATTGAGGCGAAGCCCGCGCTTTTGTAGCTGGCCGCATTGTTTCCGCAGCAAAATATCCACTCCTCTCTTCCATCCCGCCGCTTTCCACCAGTTCTCGCCTTTTTCCCATAAACGGGAACCAAATGATACGAGGATGATTGTGCAGGCCATCCGTTTTAAGATGTTGAGGCGGCATAAGGAAGAATTGAAAGCAGAGGAGAAGGCAGCGGCGGATAGGGAGGTGGCCGAGACGACGGAGAAGGAGGTAGATGCAGCGACGGCAGATTGAGCATGGAGGATCGGATTGCATGTCCAGCAAGGCATGAAAATGCAATCTTCTTTCGGCATGTAAAAACTATGCATACCTGCTCCTTTTGGTTGTGATCCGGCACGCTTTATGTGGTCGGACGGATTTGAATTTCAAATTTACCGTACTAGCGGAATTTAAGGGATAGCGTTAGATGGCCGGCTCCCGCATCCGTGTCCGTGGGCTGCCTCCTATCCACAGACAGATATTGTGTCTGATTTGAGGGTCGGCGTTGGGTATACCCTAATTTATTGTGCCGTTGTTATTCGTGCATACTTTAGACATCTAAAACTCCTATGTTGTAACTATCTTACTAGTAGTGATATACTTTGTCCGTTCGAAAATATTTGTCATTAAAATAGATAAAAAAAATATGTATTTAAAATTAAAATACATTCTGTTTTATTCATTTTGATGACAAGTATTTTCGAAAGGAAGAAATAGATGATAAACATAGCTGTAAGTTTTGGTGAGGCAAGACGCACGAGATTTTCTTGGGGGACCTCTACGCGAGTTGCTACTTTTCGAGGGAGAAATTTTCTACCCAAGCGCAGCTGTACCTGACTGTCACGATGTAACACTACAGTCTATTTCCTTTTCGTTTGCTTGCGTGTAATAATGTGCCAGACACTCTCTTGACCCATGGTGCAAAGGCGGCGTACGTGCCCAAGCTGTGTGGTTGTGGACAATGCCCCAACGGAGTCCATGCATGTTCTTTCTTCCTGACGCCACCCCTCCACAGGCCTCGTGTTTCCTGGCGAAGAGTCGAGAATTTCTTGTTCTGCCTCTTGAAACGACCAAGACTGAAATGTGGCGTTGCCACGTTGGTTTAAGTGAATACTTGGTGGTTATAAGCTGCCTTCAGTGAGTCAGAATCTACCTTACACGTACGCACACCATCTCACACGTCGCTTCGCTTGCTCTCTCTTTCTGCGTGTGTCATCCGTCTATATTTATAGCCTGACAGGCCCTGCGTACACATATAGCTCGCAGTCTGCGGCTGGTCATTTTGAGAATGATGCCTTGGTCCATACACAGGCCAATTTGGACGTCACGTTATTAATAGGCTTAATTGAGTCCAAACCAAACGGCACCTATGAGATTATCCACATGTGTACCCTAAATCCTGATCATCTGGAGTACTAGTTTCCCAGGATGGCATTTTGTAACGGACATGTTCTCATCCAAACACTAGTATGTATTGTACATGACCCTCGATCAACCAAATACACGCTCGATAGGACTTGACTGGCATTCCCTGTATCCAGTCTAAATCTGACAGATATAAGGAATGTCCGGATGTGCCCCTTGTGCCCCTTACGTTGGATCCGGCCCATACTGGTTCACCTGACCCCATATAAAATGATCCTATCTGCACCTCCAACCAAAACTTCAGCCGCATTTCACTCCACTTTCCTCTCCTCCAGTCCACTCCCTCCGCCCACAAGCTTCCGTCCGACAATTTTTTACCCACTCCGGCATGGCGGGTAGCAGATTCGAATCCTACACCTTCAGATTCGTTGACCCGAAACTCATCCCACGAGGCTCTGAGGAGGAGATGACCATCTGTCTCGCGCTCCGCCGCTCCTGGGAGGAGCCCGCCCGACGGTAGCGCTCGGACTCATTCCGCCCGAAATCCATTGCGTCACCCCAAATGGCGCATGGGTCCGGCAGAAAGTGTGTCACCGCTGCCTCACCGGAGACGTTGCGGTCCGTCTGGCATCCGAACACGCCGGCGGATGCGCAACCGTTTCGTTGGCGCGCCGAGGGGAAGGTGAACCCAAAGACATCTGCCAACACAAATACGGCGCGACGTGCCCGCTGTACGAGGCAGCGGGGGTGGGAGGCGGCAACACCCCTCATCGTAGAGGACATTGGCGAGGCGGAGTCGCATTCTTTGGTGCCCCGCGTGGTGCATGGCCACCCTGGGCGCCGCAAACCGCGTTGTGATTGACATCACCGGCTCCTCCCAAGACAGATCCATCATCGATCTTACATCCACCGGCATCGTAAAGGTTCCGAACCCCGACGAGAAAGAGCATGGCATGGTAGATGGTGACGCCTTGAGTTCCGTCAGCCGGTCCATGTCTCATGTCCTACTCTACCTCGTCGGTGACCGGATCAACACTTCGAGGGGCGCCGCTGGCCGCCGGATATGAGCACGGTGGAGCCAGCGGAGCTCCGCTTAGATTGGATTTTACGTTCCATGTAATAATTTAGAATTGGTGATTTAGAAATGATGTTTTTGTTGTGGAATCAATTTTTTGTGTGTTGTTCGATCACTGTATGTGGACACGCTCGGGCGCGTCTGTAGGCGTTTGAGGCCAGATTTGCGATTGTAGATGCTCTGATACATCCAAGGCAACGTGTTAGTATTGTTTCTGATCGACGGCAGAATATTACTACAAGGAGAAAAGATAATTATAGAGGGCCCATAGCCCCAACTATCCAGGCGCCAATAGATATTGTTTTAACTAGTGCAAATGAAAATCTCATTGAAATTTCTGAAGTTTCAATCATTTACACAGATACTAAGATAGTTGCCTTTTGGTCAAAATATTTCTATCATTACAGTAGAACACATGGATTCAAATTATTTCAAAAATTCAAAATACTTGGTCATATTGTTACCGAAATCAAGTGAAATGTTTGGTCATTTGGTCGAATTGAAAACTGAAATTACTTCATTTACCGTGTTATGCGACCAATAATTTTTGGCCAACACTTTTCATTACTAGCAAGTGGGTCCCGTGCGTCAGCATCTTATTGAATATATTGTCTTCTTCTCATCTCCGTCCGATCCCCACAAGCTCTGACGATGATGTGCTCTGGTGTGGTGTAAGAGCGTGTGTAATAGTATTGCCTAACAACTGGCTATATGGAGTTATCATGTTACATATAGTCAATCTAATATCCAACATGTATGATAGCTACTCCCTTCGTTCATAATATAAGAGCATTTTGCAAGCTATGGGACGAAGGGAGTAGTTGCTAAGTAGTACTACTTTATTAATGCATGACCCGTCATACACTCTCATAATGTTTTTTGGAGTTCGCCTTGCAGCCGTCTGTTAATCTAAAATTAGCTTCCTTTTTCTTTCCTCTTCTCTCTCATCCAAGTCAACACAAATATAATTATTTAATCCTTATAACCAGCTGACTATATCTTATTAAACATGCTCTAAGATGAGTTAGTTGCAATTAAAGTGATTGCTTTCTTGCCTCAGACTGACTCCATCCTATATTTTTTTCGTCTCATGTCTAGATACATTCATATAAGACAAATTTAAGATAAATAATTTGGGACGAAGGTAATAGTTGCTTGTCACATTGATTCAGTTATTCTAGAGAACACCAATGTCGATTGGTGTGATTGCGGGCCACGATCCATAACGGTGATTGGGTTGATGGGAAGAAGAGATATATAGGGGCCACTGGGGCAGCATGGAGTAGCAAACTAATTCCGAGCGGTCGGAGCTAGCTGCGACATGGCGGCGGCAGTGCAGGTCTGGTTCGTCTCCCTGGCCGGATTAGGCGCCATGTACCTGTCCGCTGCCTGCCTCCGTCTCCTTGCCCACCTCGCCCTCTGCCTCCGCCGGCCCATCAACCTCCGCCGCCACTACGGCTCGTGGGCGGTCGTTACCGGCCCAACCACGGGGCTAGGCCGATCCATGGCCATGGAGCTCGCCCGCCGTGGCATCAGCCTCGTCCTCCTCGACCTCGACGCGGCCAACCTGCAATACGTCTCGGCTGCCCTCCACGAGGCCCACCCCGGGGTGGAGACCAAGACCGTGGTATTCGACCTCTCTCTCGTCGGCACCGCCGCCGGCGACGAGGCGATGGGGCGGCTCAAAGAGGCCACAGAGGGGCTGGACGTGGGGCTACTGGTGAACAACGCCGCCGTGAATCGGCCGGGCGCGCTGTACGTCCACGAGGCGGACGTGGAGCGGCTGGCGAGGATGGTGCTGGTGAACGTGATGGCGCTCACAGAGGTGACGGCGGCAGTGCTGCCGGGGATGCTGGAGCGGGGGAGGGGCGCCATTGTCAACGTTGGGTCCGGGTCCACGGTGGCCGTGCCCTCCTTCCCGCTCTACACCGTCTACAGCGCCACAAAACGGTACGTGCAGCACCTGACGCGGTGCCTCAGCGTGGAGTACAAGCACAGGGGCATCGACGTGCAGTGCCAGGTCCCGTTCTACGTGCACACCGGCATGCTGTCGCCGGCAATAAAGGCCACCATGACGTTCCCGGCGTTCGTGGCGACCGCCGACGCGTACGCCCGGGACGCGGCGCGGTGGATCGGCCACGGTGTGCTCTGTGTGCCCGACGCGTCCCAGCAGCTGCAGTGGTTCCTCGCCGGCCTTGTCCCCGACGCAGTTCACGACTGGTACCGCCTCCGGCAGCATCTCAAGCACAGGGCCATCCTCCGGCCGAAGCTCGCGTGATATCACTCGTCATGTGTACATTCATGCATGGTCGCTGGCCGATCTGGACTTATCATATGGATTATGGAGGCAGCTTAAAATCATGCGTATATGCATTCCGATCAAATTTCGTGCAATTCTAAAGCATGACATATGCATGGTTATGGTAATGGTGTACTTTGGATAAAGAAAAATAAAACGGGAAAATGTATATGTCGTTGGGTCAATTTTCATCTAAATTATACCAAGATGTATGCTAATTAATAATCCGCTCTTTGTACCACGTGACACATGTGGTAAGCAATCCAAATTATTGAAAAAATAATAATTCGCTCTTTGTATACTGCTCAACTCCCTTCCTTCTTATTTGTAAGACGCACGTGTATCTTTATATCCTCAATTTGATCAACGCAATATGTGTTATATATCATACTTCCTTAATTTCTTTATACAAGGCCACAAACTCAGATTATACAATACCAAGATAAAATTTAATGACTATATTTTGCAAGCCAACTTTTCTGTTGGTTAACCGGGACCATCAATACGCCGCAAGCATGCAAGGAAGGAATGGGAAAGAAGTAGCTTATGTCCTTTTTATATCGCATATAAGAATTGTCTGAAGCCAAACTTTGTAAAGTTTGACCATATTTATATGGAAAATTATCGACATCTACAATACTAAGATTATATAATATGAAAATTAAATTCATGATGCATCTAACAATATTGATTTTGTATTGTAAATTTTAGTATATTTTTCGATAAAGTTGGTCAAAATCACGAGTTTGACTTCAAACAAATCTTATATGCGGAGTAAAGAGGACCGGAGGGAGTACGAGGAAACATCATTAATTTTTGCTTCGTTTATTGTTATCGACCTTGTATAGATGCAAATTGTATTTTTTTTATAGTGACCTTGTATAAGGGAATGGAGGGAGTAATAAACTGCTTTGTAAATGAATTTAATGGCATATGTATAGGATATAACTATTTTGTTCCCAGTAAAAGAATACTGCCGCATCCTATCTAGGAGAGGGTTCCGATTTTCCGAACAGGTAAAGTAAATTAGATAACCCACCCCACTGCCTCCCTCTCTCTACCGTTGCCTCCCGCCACGGCACACCAGGATCCCGCTCCAGGCCGCCTCACTCCGCATGCGCCAGGATCCCGCCACCGAACACAAACGCACGCCGGATCCCTACACCAACCGCTACCGGGAGCTTCGATCCTGCCGTTCTCTTTCCTCCTCCCTGCAACGCCGCACCGGCCCTGCAGGGCCTGCTCCCCACCAACCTACGGCCATGGCGAGCATCTATGCAGTCGGGCTAGCTCCGGCCATCATCGAGGTCGCCACCTCTCTCGCAGGTAACTCACGATATCTATTCGTGTGTAGCATATCAGTTCATCCATGCATAAGGCATGGTCAGAGCTAGCCATGATCCCGCTCTAGGCCGCCTCCCTCCGCATGATGAAGCTACCAAGTCCAAAACTCTCTGAATGTCTACTTCATACTGCAATGCAACAGGAATTCAGTTCAGTTATTTATCTATCAACCAAATTTCTTATCCAGCTGTAAATTCCTGCAAACAAGATGGATATTAGATAGTATTATTTTATTGCATCATTTTTTAATATCTCTGTGTTAACCATTTCTCTGATCCTAAGGTGGTCTTGCTCCCTGTGAAAATTGAATTATTGAATTGTTGAACTGAACTGTTGAAAAAAAATTAGCCATGAACCTGTTGGAAATATGAGCAATTTATCAAATGATTTTATTAATAGAAATATTAGATAAAGCATGACTAATATAGCTGCGATAAAGTAAGTCATGCAATCTGACGGAGAGAAAGTAAATAGCATCTGCATATATGAACTTGAACTGAACACGTCTAGGACAGACACTAGATCATGTTGCATATATGGAGTAGAACCTAACACATGTAGGGCAAGAACTAGTACGAGAAACTGTGGCAGGACATCTGACAGAAAGAAGAAGAACACATACGACACAGCAGCAGCAGAAGCACTGGACTTGGGGTCGACATCCTCTCCAGCCATGTCGTTACTGAGGTAGTCGACGTCGGGGAAGAAGTTGTCGTCGGGGAAGTAGTCGTCGGAGTCCTGTTGAAGAAGCCAGTAGTCGCGCAGAGCGCTCCCCAAAAACCTTATCACCCTTCTCCCGTACAGGACTCAAAGAGGTGCGGTTTCGGAGGCCTACTGTCCCGACCTGCGGTGCACGCCGCAAGCCGGGATGAGGAAGACAGCAGCAGCTCAGAGATTGGAACCGGTGGCGAGAGGAAGGAGAAGTTATGGTGCGTCTCTCTGGGAGGAGCGGCCTCCCTTTTATAAACGCAAGAGAAGGAGGCGAGAGGGCAACGACGGGAGGCGAAACGAAGAGACAGAGACGAAGCGAACAACCAGCAGCCGAAGGGCTGCACCGTTCGCATTCGAACTCCACTTTCGCAAAAAAAATCAGCTTCCATATACCCGTAGTGCGTGGCAAAAATTTAGATATCGGCTCGGCTCATTCCCGCAACCCGCGGCGCGGCGTGACCAGGCGTGGCGAGGCGGGCGGCGAAGGAGGAGCGCGCGTGGATATCCCTCTTTTTCTCATGCTCGTACAAGTGGGGAAAGAACCTCCCTTATAAGGAGGTCCAACTCCCACTAAACTAGTAATGTGGGACTAAACTTTAGTAGTATCACTTGCCTTGCACAAATGGGCTAAATGGGCCTCTAGGATTTATTAGGAATTTCTGAAATAGTTATTGGGCTGCCCAAAATAGACTAAATTCCAGCAATCCGCCACCAGATCCCGGAGGCACACAGAAATTTGCCTTTGGTTCCAAAACGCTGTTTTATATACTGGTACTGCAGTGGAGACTATTAAGTTAAACTTCCACCTAGAACTCTATGCTACACTAGTAAGCAACTTGAACAGTGGACTAGGCCTTGAACTGCAAGTTTTCTGCGAATCCAGCTTCACATAAAGCCTTGACCGATACGTGGCTACCGTGGGTCTTCCCCGCGGGTGGAGCTTATGCATCATACTCCATGACCTTTCATGAGTTTACTAGAGACAACCCTACTCTCATAGATTGCAACGTTTGACAATCAGACTCATATAGGTGTGTTCTTCAAAAGATGTTCTGCAGGATAACATCTCTGCTTAAATAAGCCACTTAGAACACATTAAGATATATATCAACCTGCCATGCAGATTAGGAGAGTATTGCATCTTCATGGAGTGGTATTGTGAATAGTAAGGATACTCTCCTCTCAGTTGACCAACAGCTTGTCTTCCACATCTAATTCATGGGATCTCCGCTCACAAAGAATAGGTTACCACTGTGATCAACTCATATTGTGGGTCTCATACCCATCTCCCTCGATGCATTATCTATCACATTACGTGATAGACCCTTAGTAAAAGGATTTGCCAGATTTTTAGAAGTTTGGATATAATCCAATGCAATAACTCCAGAGTTTTCATTTTCCTGACAGACTTTAACCTTCTCTGAACGTGTCTTGATGAATTCATGTTATCCTTTGAGCTGCTCACTTTTGTGATCACAGTTTGATTGTCGCGGTTCATAAGGATACCCGGTACAGGTTTCTCAACAACCGACAAGTCATTCAAGAGCCGACGAAGCCAATCTGCTTCAACCATAGCTGTATCTAGTGTTGTGAGTTCTGCTTCCATTGTTGACCTCGTTAAGATGGTCTGCTTGCAAGACTTCCAAGAAACAGCGCCACCTCCATGAGTGAATACATAACCGCTCATGGCCTTTATCTCATCAGCATCTGAGATCCAGTTTGAGTCACTATACCCTTCAAGCACCTTTGGATGCCCGGTGTAGTGAATTCCATAATTTGCAGTGCCTTTCAAATAACGCAAAACTCTCTCTAGAGCTTTCCAATGCACATCTCCTGGTTTTGAGACAAACAGACTCAGTTTGCTAACAGCAAAAGAGATGTCAGGTCTTGTAGCACTTGCTAAGTACATAAGCGAGCCAATAATCTGAGAATGTTTCAATTGATCTCTAGCAATTCTTCGATTCTTTCGAAGTAACACACTCGCATCATATGGTGTTGGAGAGGGCTTGCAGTCACTATAGCCAAAGCGACTCAAGATCTTTTCCACATAGTGAGATTGAAGCAATGTAATCCCACCATCATCGTCTCTCAACAACTTGATGTTCGGAATGACATCAGCCGCTCCTAAATCCTTCATCTCAAAACAATGAGATAGGAAATCCTTGACCTCCTTAATAACATTCAGATTTGTTCCGAAAATCAGTATGTCATCAACATACAAGCAAAGGATAACTCCCTCGCCCCCACCATGGCGATAGTACACACATTTTCAGCTTCGTTTACAACAAAACCTGCAGCTGTTAAAGTTCTTTCAAACTTCTCATGCCACTATTTGGGTGCTTCCTTAAGTCCGTACAAAGACTTCAGCAACTTGCATACTTTCCCTTCCTGACCATCTATTACAAACCCATCTGGTTGTTCCATATAAATTTCCTCGTCCAACTCTCCATTTAGGAAAGCAGTCTTAACATCCATTTGATGAACGAGAAGACCATGCGAGGCAGCTAGTGAAAGTAGAACTCGAATAGTGGTCAGTCGAGCCACAGGTGAGTAAGTATCAAAGAAGTCTTCTCCTTCCTTTTGGGTATAACCCTTAGCCACGAGCCGAGCCTTGTACTTCTCAATAGTACCATCAGGCCTAAGCTTCTTCTTGAATACCCATTTGCATCCTATAGGTTTGCACCCATAAGAACGATCAGTTATCTCCCAGGTTTCATTCGCCAAGATGGAATCCATCTCGCTACGAACTGCTTCCTTCCAGTAGTCAGCATCTTCAGATGCATAGGCCTCTGAAATAGAACTGGGAGTGTCATCTATGAGATACACAAGAAAATTATCACCAAAAGACTTTGCAGTCCTCTGTCTCTTGCTCCTAGTAGGAACTTCATTGTTCTCCTCCACAGGACTTTCAAAGTGTTCCATCGAAATGGCAGGTTCGGTAATTGTAACTGGTTCCTGATTCGATGAACTAGGCATCTCCTGATTAGATGAGGTAGCCATATCCTTCATGGGAAAGATATCTTCAAAGAAAGTCACATCATTCGACTCCATGATCGTACCGACATGTATGTCAGGTACCTCAGATTTTAGAACCAAGAATCTATAGCCAATGCTATGAAAAGCATATCCCAGGAAAACACAATCCATAGTCTTTGGTCCAAGCTTCCGCTTCTTTGAAATTGGAACATTGACTTTTGCCAAACAACCCCATGTTCGTAGATAAGAGAGTTTTAACCTTTTCTTCTCCCATTCCTCGAATGGAGTTATCTCTTTGTTCTTTGTGGGAACTCGGTTTAGGAAATGACATGCAGTTAATATCGCCTCCCCCCACCATGCCTTGGAGAGACCCGAAGTGTCTAACATGGCGTTAACCAAATCTGTTAGAGTACGGTTCTTTCTTTCGGCCACCCCATTTGACTGAGGTGAATAGGGAGGCGTCCTCTCATGGATTATACCATGTTCCGCACAAAAAGCATCAAATTCATTGGAAAAATACTCTCCACCATGGTCGGACCTAAGCCTCTTGATTTTTTGATCAAGTTGGTTTTCCACTTCAGCTTTATAGATCTTGAAAAAGTTCAAAGCCTCATCCTTAGATTTCAGAAGATACACACGGCAGTATCTAGTGGAGTCATCAATTAACGTCATGAAATATTTCTTTCCACCTTTTGTCAACACACCATTCATTTCACATAGATCTGAATGTATGAGCTCTAGTGGTGCAAGATTTCTTATTTCTGCAGTCATGTGAGACTTACGAGGTTGCTTAGCTTGCACACACACTTGACACTTAGATCCCTTGATGGTGGTGAAACTAGGGATTAAGTTCAACTTCGCTAGTCGCGACATGCAACCAAAGTTAACATGACAGAGACGTGAATGCCACACATTGGATTCACTATTGTTGCAAATATGATTAACAACTTGATAAGGATAAATGAAACAAGCCTCCTGAGTCATAGCCTTTACCAACAAAGGTTCCATACTTGGATATTACAAATTTATTCGACTCAAAGACAAGCTTGTAGCCATCTCTACACAGAAGAGATCCGCTAACAAGATTTTAATTGACGGAGGGGACATAATGCACGTTCTTCAGCCGCACGATCTTCCCCGAAGTAAACTTCAGATCGACCGTGCCAACACCATGAACAGAAGCACTTGAACCATTACCCATCAGCATGGTTGAAGTCCCTGCGGTCCAGCATCCTTCATGTCAGTGTCTCCAATGACAACATTAGCGGTCTTGCCACCTTTCCCAGGATGACACTTGTCATAGCGATTAGGGCAACTAGGAGCCCAATGATCAGGATCCCCACACACATGACAAGCACCTTTCTTCTTGTCATTCTTCTTCTTGAAGTTCGTGTGTTGCATAGCCTTGTTCTTTCCATCAAACTTGCCCTTGTTCTTGAACTTGTGAGGCTGGAAGTTCTGCTTCTGTACCACATTGGCACTAGATCCCCCCTCAATACCTCAAGCAGGTGTGTCCTTTGCTCTCGCCTTTTCTTCCACATCAAGACTGCCAATGAGATCCGGGACGGAAAACTCCTGCCTCTTATGCTTCAGCAAGGTAGCAAAGTTCCTCCATGAAGGAGGAAGCTTAGTGATGATACCTCTGGCAACAAACTTGTCCGGTAGCATACAACCGAAGTGCTCAAGTTCTCTAGCAAATGACTGTATCTCATGAGCTTGCTCAACCACGGAGCGCTCTTCAGTCATCCTGTAATCATAGAATTGCTCCATGATGTACAACTCAGTCCCAGCATCCGAGACCCCAAACTTGGCCTCGAGTGCATCCCACATATATTTTCCATTATCAATTGGCGCATAAGCATCAACTATGTTCTCACCAAGAACACTCAAGAGAGCAGCCTTAAACAGAGTATCCATTTTCTGAAAAGCTTGTGCCTGTTGAGCATCAAACTCTCCTTCAGGTTTGCCGAGAGTGGCGTCATAGCAACTCGTGGTTTGAAACCATAAGACTGCTCTCACCCACCACCTCTTATAGTGGATACCCTCAAACATAGGAGGTCTCATGGAAGCAGCAAAACCACTCGGGGTAAATTGCCTATAATAAGGTTTTTGGATTGTTGGAAATATGAGCAATTTACCAAATGATTTTATTAACATAAATATTAGATAAAGCATGACTAATATAGCTGCGATAAAGCAAGTCATGCAATCTGATGGAGAGAAAGTAAATAGCATCTGCATATATGAACTTGAACTGAACACATCTAGGACAGACACTAGATCATGTTGCATATATGGAGTAGAACCTAACACATGTAGGGCAAGAACTAGTACGAGAAACTGTGGCAGGACATCTGACAGAAAGAAGAAGAACACATACGGGACAGCAGCAACAGAAGCACTGGACTTGGGGTCGACATCCTCTCCAGCCATGTCATTGTTGAGGTAGTCGACATCGGGGAAGAAGTTGTCGTCGGGGAAGTAGTCGTCGGAGTCCGTGATGAAGAAGCCAGTAGTCGCGCAGAGCGCTCCCCAAAAACCTTATCACCCTTCTCCTATACAGGACTCAAAGAGGTGCGGTTTCGGAGGCCTACTGTCCCGACCTGCGGTGCACATCGCAAACCGGGATGAGGAAGACAGCAGCAGCTCAGAGATTGGAACCGGTGGCGAGAGGAAGGAGAAGTTCTGGTGCGTCTCTCATGGTCTAAGGAAATGATACTTGACACTGGAAAAGCTCTAGCAAACGAACTACACGATCTTGTGCTATGCTAAGGATTGGGTCTTGTCCATCACATCATTCTCCTAATGATGTGATCCTGTTATCAATGACATCCAATGTCCATAGTCAGGAAACCGTGACTATCTATTGATCAACGAGCTAGTTAACTAGAGGCTTACTAGTGACATGTTATGGTCTATGTATTCACACATGCATTATGATTTCCGGATAACACAATTATAGCATGAACAATAGACAATTATCATGAACAAGGAAATATAATAATAATCATTTTATTATTGCCTCTAGGGCATATTTCCAAAAGTCTCCCACTTGCACTAGAGTCAATAATCTAGTTACATTGTGATGAATCGAACACCCATAGAGTTCTGGTGTTGATCATGTTTCTCTCGAGGAAGAGGTTTAGTCAACGGATCTGCGACATTCAGGTCTGTATGCACTTTGCAAATATCTATGCCTCCATTTTGAACATTTTCACGAATGGAATTGAAGCGACGCTTGATATGCCTGGTCTTCCTGTAAAACCTGGGCTCCTTAGCAAGGGCAATAGCTCCAGTGTTGTCACAGAAGAGAGTCATCGGGCTCGATGCATTGGGAATAACTCCTAGGTCGGTAATGAACTCCTTCACCCAGATTGCTTCTTGTGCTGCCTCCGAGGCTGCCATGTACTCCGCTTCACATGTAGATCCCGCCACGACGCTTTCCTTGCAACTGCACCAGCTGATTGCCCCACCATTCAAAATATACACGTATCTGGTTTGTGACTTAGAGTCATCCAGATCTGTGTCGAAGCTAGCATCGACTTAACCCTTTACAACCAGATCTTCGTCACCTCCATACACGAGAAACATATCCTTAGTCCTTTTCAAGTACTTCAGGATATTCTTGACCGCTGTCCAGTGTTCCATGCCGGGATTACTTTGGTACCTTCCTACCAAACTTACGACAAGGTTTACATCAGGTCTGGTACACATCATGGCATACATGATAGACCCTATGGCCGAGGCATAGGGGACGACACTCATCTTTTCTCTATCTTCTGCCGTGGTCGGGCATTGAGCTGTGCTCAATCTCATACCTTGCAATACAGGCAAGAACCCCTTCTTGGACTGATCCATATTGAACTTCTTCAATATCTTGTCAAGGTATGTACTTTGTGAAAGACCAATGAGGCGTCTCGATCTATCTCTATAGATCTTAATGCCTAATATATAAGTAGCTTCTCCAAGGTCCTTCATTGAAAAACACTTGTTCAAGTAGGCCTTTATGCTTTCCAAGAATTCTATATCATTTCCCATCAATAGTATGTCATCCACATACAATATGAGAAATGTTACGAAGCTCTCACTCACTTTCTTGTAAACGCAGGCTTCTCCATAAGTCTGCGTAAACCCAAACGCTTTGATCATCTCATCAAAACGAATGTTCCAACTCCGGGATGCTTGCACCAGCCCATAGATTGAGCGTTGGAGCTTGCACACCTTGTCAGCATTCTTAGGATCAACAAAACCTTCTGGCTGCATCATATACAATTCTTCCTTAAGGAAACCATTAAGGAATGCCGTTCTGACGTCCATTTGCCATATCTCATAATCATAGAATGCGGCAATTGCTAACATGATTCGAACAGACTTCAGCTTCGCTATGGGTGAGAAAGTCTCATCGTAGTCAACCCCTTGAACTTGTCGATAACCCTTAGCGATAAGCCGAGCTTTATAGATAGTCACATTACCATCCGCGTCTGTCTTCTTCTTAAAGATCCATTTATTTTCTATGGCTCGCCGATCAACGGGCAAGTCAGTCAAAGTCCATACTTCGTTTTCATACATGGATCCTATCTCGGATTTCATGGCTTCCAGCCATTTGTCGAAATCTGGGCCCGCCATCGCTTCTTCATAGTTCGAAGGTTCACCATTGTCCAACAACATGATTTCCAGGATAGGTTTGCCGTACCACTCTGGTGCGGAACACGTCCTTGTGGACCTTCAAAGTTCAGTAGCAACTTGATCTGAAGTTTCATGATCATCATCATTAACTTCCTCCCTAGTCGGTGCAGACACCTCGGGAATAATTTCTTGAGCTGCGCCACTCTCCGGTTCAAGAGGCAACACTTCATCAAGTTCTACTTTCCTCCCACTCACTTCTTTCGAGAGAAACTCTTTCTCTAGAAAGGATCCATTTTGGCAACAAATGTCTTCCCTTCGGATCTAAGATAGAAGGTATACCCAATAGTTTCTTTAGGGTATCCTATGAAGACGCATTTTTCTGATTTGGGTTCGAGCTTTTCAGGTTGAAGTTTCTTGACATAAGCATCGCATCCCCAAACTTTCAGAAACGACAGCTTAGGTTTCTTGTCAAACCACAATTCATACGGTGTCGTCTCAACGGATTTCGATGGAGCCCTATTTAAGGTGAATGCGGCAGTCTCTATAGCATAACCCCAAAATGATAGTGGTAGATCGGTAAGAGACATCATAGATCATACCATATCCAATAGGGTGCGATTACGACGTTCGGACACACCATTACACTGTGGTGTTCCAGGCGGCGTGAGTTGTGAAAATATTCCACATTTCCTTAAGTGCGTGCCAAATTCGTGACTCAAATATTCTCCCCCACGATCTGATCGTAAGAACTTGATTTTCCTGTCACGTTGATTCTCAACCTCACTATGAAATTCCTTGAACTTTTCAAAGGTATCAGACTTGTGTTTCATTAAGTAGACATACCCATATCTACTTAAGTCATCAGTGAAGGTGAGGACATAACGATAGCCACCGCGAGCCTCAACGCTCATTGGACCGCACACATCAGTATGTACGATTTCCAATAAGTTGGTTGCTCGCTCCATTGTTCCAGAGAACTAAGTCCTTGTCATTTTACCCATGAGGCATGGTTCGCACGTGTCAAATGATTCATAATCAAGATACTCCAAAAGTCCATCTGCATGGAGTTTCTTCATGCGTTTGACACCAATGTGACCAAGGCGGCAGTGCCACAAGTATGTGGGACTATCATTATCAACCTTACATCTTTTGGCATTCACACTATGAATGTGTGTAACATCACGTTCGAGATTATATATGAATAAACCATTGACCAGCGGGGCATGACCATAAAACATGTCTCTCATATAAATAGAACAACCATTATTCTCAGATTTAAATGAGTAGCCATCTCGCATTAAACGAGATCCAAAGACAATGTTCATGCTCAAAGCTGGTACTAAATAACAATTATTGGGGTTTAAAACTAATCCCGTAGGTAAATGCAGAGGTAGCGTGCCGACGGCGATCACATCGACCTTGGAACCATTCCCGACGCGCATCGCCACCTCGTCCTTCGCCAGTCTCCGTTTATTCCGCAGTTCCTGTTTTGAGTTACAAATATGAGCAACTGCACCGGTATCAAATACCCAGGAGCTACTACGAGCGCTGGTAAGGTACACATCAATAACATGTATATCACATATACCTTTGGTATTGCCGGCCTTCTTTTCCGCTAAGTACTTGGGGCAATTCCACTTCCAGTGACTGTTTCCCTTGCAATAAAAGCACTCACTCTCAGGCTTGGGTCCATTCTTTGACTTCTTCCCGGCAGCTTCCTTACCGGGCGCGGCAACTCCCTTGCCGTCCTTCTTGAAGTTCTTTTTACCCTTGCCTTTCTTGAACTTAGTGGTTTTATTCACCATCAACACTTGATGTTCCTTTTTGATTTCCACCTCTGCTGATTTCAGCATTGAATATACCTCGGGAATGGCCTTTTCCATCCCCTGCATATTGAAGTTCATCACAAAGCTCTTGTAGCTAGGTGGGAGCGACTGAAGGATTTTGTCAACGACCGCATCATCCGGGAGATTAACTCCTAGCTGAGACAAGCGGTTATGCAGCCCAGACATTTTGAGTATGTGCTCACTGACAGAACTATTCTCCTCCATCTTACAACTGTAGAACTTGTCGGAGACTTCATATCTCTTGACCCGGGCATGACCTTGGAAAACCATTTTCAGCTCTTGGAACATCTCATATGCTCCGTGTTGCTCAAAACGCTTTTGGAGCCCCGGTTCTAAGCTGTAAAGCATGCCGCACTGAACCAGGGAGTAATCATCACTACGTGTCTGCCAAGCATTCATAACGTCTTGTTCTGCAGGGAAAACAGGTGCTTCACCTAGCGGTGCATCAAGGACATATGCTTTCCTGGCAGCTATGAGGATAATCCTCAGGTTACGGACCCAGTCCGTGTAGTTGTTGCCATCGTCTTTCAACTTGGTTTTCTCTAGGAACGCGTTGAAGTTGAGGGCAACATTAGCGTGGGCCATTTGATCTACAAGACATATTGCAAAAAATTTAGACTAAGTTCATGATAATTAAGTTCATCTAATCAAATTATTTAATGAACTCCCACTCAGATAGACATCCCTCTAGTCATCTAAGTGATACATGATCTGATTCAACTAGGCCGTGTCCGATCATCACGTGAGACGAACTAGTCATCATCGGTGAACATCTTCATGTTGATCGTATCTTCTATACGACTCAAGTTCGACCTTTCGGTCTTCCGTGCTCCGAGGCCATGTCTGTACATGCTAGGCTCGTCAAGTCAACATAAGTGTATTGCGTGTGTAAATCTGGCTTACACCCATTGTATGCGAACGTTAGAGCCTATCACACCCGATCATCACGTGGTGCTTCGGAACAACGGACCTTAGCAACGGTGCACAGTTAGGGGGAACACTTTCTTGAAATTATTGTGAGGGATCATCTTATTTACTACCGTCGTTCTAAGCAAATAAGAAGCAAAAACATGATAAACATCACATGCAATCAAATAGTGACATGATATGGCCAGTATCATTTGCTCCTTTTGATCTCCATCCTCGGGGCGCCATGATCATCCTCGTCACCGGCATGACACCATGATCTCCATCATCATGATCTCCATCATCTTCATGAAGTTATCTCATCATCTATTACTTCTACTACTATGGCTAACGGTTTAGCAATAAAGTAAAGTAATTACATGACGTTTATGTTGACACGCAGGTCATAAATAAATTAAGACAACTCCTATGGCTCCTGCCGGTTGTCATACTCATCGACATGCAAGTCGTGATTCCTATTACAAGAACATGATCAATCTCATACATCACATATATCATTCATCACATCCTTTTGGCCATATCACATCACATGGCACATGCTGCAAAAACAAGTTAGACGTCCTCTAATTGTTGTTGCAAGTTTTTATGTGGCTGCTATCGGTTTCTAGCAAGAGCGTTTCTTACCTACGCCAAAACCACAACGTGATATGCCAATTTTTATTTACCCTTCATAAGGACCCTTTTCATCGAATCCGATCCGACTAAAGTGGGAGAGACAGACACCCGCTAGCCACCTTATGCAACTAGTGCATGTCAGTCGGTGGAACCAGTCTCACGTAAGCGTACGTGTAAGGTCGGTCCAGGCCGCTTCATCCCATGATGCCGCCGAATCAAGATAAGACTAGTAACGGCAAGTAAATTGACAAAATCAATGCTCACAACAACTTGTGTTCTACTCGTGCATAGAAACTACGCATAGACCTAGCTCTGATACCATTGTTGGAGAACGTAGCAGAATTTTAAAATTTTCTACGCATCACCAAGATCAATCTATGTAGTCATCTAGCAACGAGGGAGAGGAGATTGCATCTACATACCCTTGTAGATCATGAGCGGAAGCATTCAAGAGAACATGGTTGATGGAGTCGTACTCGTCATGATCCAAATCACCGATGACCTAGCGCCGAACGGACGGCACCTCCGCGTTCAACACACGTACGATTGGGAAGACGTCTCCTCCTTCTTGATCCAGTAAGGTGAAGGAGAGGTTGATGGAGATCAAACAACACGACGGCGTGGTGGTGGAAGCAATGGTGATCTCGCAGGGCTTCGCCAAGCACCAACAAGAGAGAGAGAGGTGTTACGTGGGGAGAGGGAGGTGCCAGAGACTTGGTGCGGCTTCCCTCCCTCCCCCCCCACTATATATAGGGCCCCTAGGGGGCGGCCCTAGGAGATGGAATCTCCAAGGGGGGGCAGCCCTAGGAGATGGGATCTCCAAGGGGGGGCGGCGGCCAAGGCGGGGAACTTGCCCCCCCCCCCAAGCCAAGTGGGGCGCCCCCACCCCTAGGGTTTCCAACCCTAGGCGCATCGGGAGGCCCATGGGAGGGCACCAGCCCACCAGGGGCTGGTTTCCCTCCCACTTCAGCCCATGGGGCCCTCCGGGATAGGTGGCCCCACCCGGTGGTCCCGGTACAATACCGATTACCCCCAAAACTTTCCTGATGGCCGAAACTGGACTTCCTATATATAAATCTTCACCTCCGGACCATTCTGGAACTCCTCGTGACATCCGGGATCTTATCTGGGACTTCGAACAACTTTCGGGTTACCGCATACTAATATCTCTATAACCCTAGCATCACCGAACCTTAAGTGTGTAGACCCTACGGGTTCAGGAGACACGTAGACATGACCGAGACGACTCTCCGGTCAATAACCAACAGCGGGATCTGGATACCCATGTTGGCTCCCACATGTTCCACAATGATCTCAGCGGATGAACCACGATGTCGAGGATTCAATCAATCTCATATACAATTCCCTTTGTCAATCAGTATGTTACTTGCCCGAGATTCGATCGTCGGTATCCCAATACCTCGTTCAATCTCGTTACTGGCAAGTTACTTTACTCGTAAAGTAATGCATGATCCTGTGACCAAACACTTGGTCACATTGAGCTCATTATGATGATGCATTACCGAGTGGGCCCGGAGATACCTCTCCGTCATACGGAGTGACAAATTCCAGTCTCGATCCGTGTCAACCCACCAGATACTTTCGGGGATACTTGTAGTATACCTTTATAGTCACCCAGTTACGTTGTGATGTTTGGTACACCCAAAGCACTCCTACGGCATCCAGGAGTTACACGATCTCATGGTCTAAGGAAATGATACTTGACACTAGAAAGCTCTAGCAAACAAACTACACGATTGTCAGGACCCCGATTCCAAGTCACATCGATCTAGCCAGTACCACCTCATATCACTTTGCGGCCTCACGCACGGTATTCCCACGGGTGTCGCCTTACCATGGCCCGGGACCGTTTGCGCCTTTTGGCTCACATATATGATAATGTCGCTAGCATCCATATGACAGAGAACCCGGGCCGACATGGCTAGTCATGAACCCAAAGCGGCACTAACCTATGGGGACAGGCATACATGAATCACATCGAGCATGTCGGTCAACAGCGTGTGAATCCGGGCTGTAGCGCTGGGCTAACAGCACTTCGGATGTCACCGCGTGACATTTCCCCGAAGGGACAGACACAGGAACGAAGTGAAACACATGCCGGCCAGTCAAGTGATCTGAGCAGTAGTGCTGGGCTAGTAGGACTCCGGTGAACCGGGCTGTAGCGGACTACTATGGCTCAAGGAAGCACTCGACTACATTTCCCCATAAGAGAGGCTGCCAAGGATAAACAACTAGATTGTCGGATCCCACACATACCAAGCATTTCAATCATACACACAATATGCTCGATATGTGTAAATACAACATGGCATCACAACATAACTCTACGACTCAAAGTATTTATTCATTAGGCTCAGAGGAGCGAGATATTACAAACATGGGTCTTATGACCCAACATACAGAGCATACAAGCAACAAGCACATGCGGAAGCTTAACTTGTCTGAGTACAGACAACTACAAATGAAGAAGGCTGAGAAGCCTGACTATCTACCAGATCCTGCCAAGGGCACAAGATCGTAGCTGAGGTATCAAGCTAACATCGAAGTCCACGCGGAACTACTAGCGAGACTGAAGTCTCTCTCTGCAAAACACAAATTAAGAAAACGTGAGTACAAAGGTACTCAGCAAGACTTACATCAGAACTAACTACATATGCATCGGTATCAACAAAGGGGGTGGTGGAGTTTAACTGCAGCAAGCCAGCTTTGACTTAATGGCTAACCTGAACTACGACTGCAAGCAGCTCTTGAGGTGGCGCACACAAGTCCACATATTCACCAATCAATACACCACTATGGATCCGCTCCCGTCTCCCTACGAGAAGGCCATCCATAGCACTCACACTTATCTTGCGAGTTTTAGAGTATCCACTTTCACTTGTCTATGAACTGTTATAGGCGACCCAGAAGTCCTTTACCGCGGACACGGCTATTCGAATAGATGATGTTAACCCTGCAGGGGTGTACTTCTTCACACACGCTCTCACCACTTACCGCCGTTTACACGACATGTACTCGGCAACCTTCAAGCGGAAGCCCAACGAGGGTGTCGGCCACGACCTACCTAAACACTCAAGTCTCTAGTCCAGGTTTATCGCCTATCCAGGTTCCATCCGCAGGGAGTCTGGCCGAGGTTTCCACATAAGGCCCCGAATGATGTGAACAGGGTTCCCGAGACACCAAATGGGCGCCCGGTACACCGTGCCACGATGTATCTACCGCATCGTAGCCCACCCCTAGGGCCAGCGCTACGCACGGCCACCAACGCATATCATATAAACACCAGAAACTAGTTGCAACTCCCGGACAGAGGACAAGGGTGACCAAGAAGCCGAGAAGGTCCATTGGTTTCGGGCCCAATGCGTGGTAGTAACTGTTTCATGGATCACAAACACAGAACTCAGTTCCTAAGGACGGCTTCAATGAGACAACCCACCATGTACTCCTACATGGCCTCTCACCGCTACCTTTACCAAATCATGTTCTCACACTTAGCTCTCAACAGTAGGACATGTTTACACACCTCTGATTCATCCCTGATGAATCAGACCTGACTCAACTCTAAGCAGTAGCAGGCATGACAAACAAGCATGAATGAGTAGGCACATCAGGGCTCAAACAACTCCTACTCATGCTAGTGGGTTTCATCTATTTACTGTGGCAATGATAGGTCATGCAGAGGAAAGGGGTTCAACTACCGCAGCAAGTAACAGAGGAATCGTGTTGTCCTGATGCAGTAAAAGAGAGCAGGAGCGGGAGAGTGGGATTGTATTGGAATGAACAAGGGGGTTTTGCTTGCCTGGCACTTCTGAAGATAGTATAGTTCTTCATCGGTGTCATCGAACTTGTCGTCGGAACCACGTCTATCGAGAGGGGACAAATACCGACAAACAAAGAGGAACACAATCAATGCAATGCAACAATTATGATGCATGATAATGTCATGGCAATATGCTGTTGATTGAGCTAATGCAACTAGCAACCATATTAAATGAAGTTGGTTTGAACCCTAGGTTCAAATTCAAACTCCATAAGTGAGAGTTTAAATTCCATTTATGTGAATTCGCCTAAACATCAGCCATAAGTTGCTCTAACATGCATGAAAATGCCATAAACAGATTCCTTGAGTTTTTCTGATAATTTTTCATATATAATTTATTTCATTTGGAGTTACGGTTGAATTTCTATGATTTTTGGAAGTTTTGGACATTTTCTGAATTAAATAAATCATTTCTAATTTATTTAAAATCCAGAAAGCATTACTGCATCAGCCTAACGTCAGAATGATGTCAGCAGGTCAACAGGGGCTGGTCCGGGTCAAACCTGACCAGTGGGACCCACTGGTCAGTGACTCAGTCCACTAACTGAGTTAGTTAGTGTTAAACTAACCCTAACCAGGCTGTTAGCAGGGCGGGGCCTGCATGTCAGTGTCTAGTTTAGTTAACTAAATTAGTTAGCTCTAATTAATCTTGAGTTAACTAATTAGGGGCTTGGGCCCAAATGTCAGAGGCTAATTAAACTAACTAAATAAATTAACACTAACCCGGGTTAATTAGCAGGGCTGGCCCCATGCGTCAGTGACCCAGGGTGGTCAAACCCTAGTCAGACGGGGTCAAACCCCCGGGTCAACTCGCTGGAGTTGACCCGCGGCTCGTCAGCGAAGCTCGAGACGACGGAGGGCTCGGGATTTTCCCACGGTCGATGGTTTGGCGCGCCGTTTGCGGCTGCGGATTGCTGGCACACGCGCGCATCCATTCCAGCAAGCAGCGGTAGCTGGGATGGCCGGAGCTGATGCCGACGAGCTCGGCTGCGGCAGCCGGAGTACGGGGTAGCGCGGGCGCTGGGCTGCAGTGCTCAGGCGAGCCAACGGAGTGGCTAGGCAGCCTCCTGGAGGTGCCAGGACCATGATGTGGTGCAAGGTCAGGGCTGGGTCGAGCTCAGGCCGTGGTGGCGACATCGCTGGCGGAGCTGAGCTCTCGGGCTCGATGGGAACGGCGGCTAGAGAGGGAAATAGATCATGGGAAGAGAGGGGTTTGGTGTATTGGCTCACAGCGAGTGCAGGGAGCGCGAGAGCGAGGTCGGGGACGCCCGGTAGCTCCCGAATCGACAGCGAGGATCCACGGCGACCGACGAGGGGAATGGCGGTATTGGCGGCGTCCAGGGGCTTCAGGCACCATGTGGCTCGGTGAGGAGGAAGAGGGGAACGAGGCGGAGCTCTCGGACGCGCCAGGGGAGCAAGGGGGTGGCTGTGGCCGTGCGAGCGCTGGTCGGCGGCAATGGTTTCGCTCGATTGAGCTAGAGGGAGAGAGCCAGGGGAGGGGAGAGAGAGCGGCGAGTGAGGGAGAGGGGACAGGGGCTTCGGGCCATCTCCGTGGCGTCGCTAGAAGGGGTCGAGGAAGCAGGAGGTGGCCAGAGCAAGGTGGAGGTGGCGCGCACGTGGCGAGCACACGCCCTCGTCCTTCTGGCGAGAGAAGGGAGATGACTGGCATCGGCCAGCTGGGCTGGGCCGTGCTGGGCCAGGCCAGGTGAGCGCCAGGTACAGTGCCCTCTCTTTCTTTCTGTTTTTGTTTTCTATTCTTGTTATTTTGTTTTGATTTAGTTCAAAGACCAAACCATTTTCAAAATTCATGAAAATAATTGTGTGAACTAAATGGACTTCTCCAAAGCTACACAACAATTTTTAGAATTATTGAACATATATTTATTATATAATAAATATAGATCCAATTCAAATAGTTATTGAATTAATTTCAAATGCCCAAAATAAATATTTCTGAAACTCCAAAAATATTGGTTTGAATTTTACCTCTTGCCAATATTTTTACAAAATAACAGGAACATTTCCTTGGACTCATTTGAAAAGATTTTTAATGTTGATTATTTCTGAAGTGATTTCTGAGGGTTTCAACAAACCTCAATTCAACTTTCAGAAATTTTAGACATGATGCATGAGTGCAGATGCAACTATTTCACTCAGGTACTGTAGGGCTGTGACAAGTCACCCGTACTAAACAAGAATCTCGTCCCGAGATTCAAGAAGTGGAGTGAGAAGACAGAGGGGTCACAAAACTATCACAGTCTTCTCGATCCAACTGCCGTTCTCGAAGATACCGATATAGTGCATCTCATTGCTCTTGACGTCTCTGTCTTCGAGATCTTCATCCAACACGATGATGATGGAAGGGAACTCTACAGGGAACGATCTTCTCAAGATCGAGCAACTCAAGATCAACTCATGGAGTGAGATGTTGAAACATCTTTTGAGCTGAGACATGAAACATAGATCATGGATGATGGAAAGGAGGTAGATGACAAGGTTCTACTGGATAGGCAAAATTCCACGCTGAAAAGGATGGTGCATGATTTCAAGATAGCGATGAAATAATTGCCATGATTCCATAATGGGGCACCTTAGGGGAGATGACCCGTGGGATTTTCCCTTGAGTGGCAAAAAGAATTACTTTTGATGCAAAGATCATTGGAACTCTTTATACCAGCCTGAGGTAATCACAATCGATCGTTTGAAAGAGCTCGAAGAAATGGCATACCCTGACTAGAATAGATGATGTGGACTACCTTGTTGAAGACAACGTAATGGATGACTTTTGCTGATCACCGGAAATGGATGGGACCCATGGTAAGTCCACTTTTGAAGATGATCCTGAACAACAACTACTGAGATGCAAGCTGGGAACAAAATGCAAATGTTGGGAAAGATTCTGGTAACTGGGGAGAAACCCAACAGTAGAGAGAGATTCCACTGTTTGAAAGGTTATGGCATAATCGAAGAAACTGAGAACGGATCCCAATTAATGCCGACGATAAATCCTAGTGCTTACGCGTGCTCTCAAGAACTTGAGCATTTCCATATTCATCAAGGTTCTACCAACATCCGTGTCGAGGATCCTGGCAACACATCTTACTACCTTCACAAATAGTGATGGACAATGCAGATGCATAGAAAGACACCCCTTTCTCAGATTTCACCTTAGCGAGGCCAAGGGAACAGAATCTGGATGATCGACCGAGAGACATTTAGCACCCCGCTTCTAATGTTCTCCTTGATGTGCTAGCGCAACCCATTTGTAGATATGGTTTGATAACTAGAACATCAAGTAAAAGGTCGGACTTCGTAAGCTTAAGAATCCATAAGGAATAACTACGGAGGCAGATCTTGCGAGATCCTTATGGAGAGGTAACCAACTTCTTCAACCAGGATACTACAATAATAGGCCTTCCGGCTAGGTGTGTTGGTCATGACATCCACGTTACCGGTTACAGAGAGACCAACATTATACTTCTTGGAGTACGTTCCAACCATCATATCTGCCTGAGATTCAGATCTGGTTGGTGTCAGGATATTCCAGACTCATCGAGTCTAGAAAGGAAAATGAAGGTTTGCAACACAAATCGACGAGATGACATTGCGAGATTCTCAGGAAATGGACTATGGTAGTAAGCTCCAAAACATGAGGTGGTTCTGCTAAACACATGTGAACACGATGTCCCAGACAAGCATGACCACATGGTCTTATAATAAAACACTACCGAGTTCAGGTGGGGAACCATTATCGATGATAACAAAGTCCTAACATAAGCCATGATTCTTAAGAAGGAACTTCTTCTCCTTGAACAAATCAATCAGTGGCTTGGTGTGCTAGGGATACGTATAGAATGAAGATGATCAGTCTATCAGGCCATAGAATACTTCGCACGTACATGACTGACTTGGGACGATTCCAAAGGAATCAAAAACAATCTTTCTCGAATTCACGGCGGCAACTTGCACCTAATGCACATGAACTTGGAGAAAGTTACTTCTTACACCAAACATGTATTTCATGAACGGGACATGAAGATAATGCTTACAAAAGTTTCCAACACTAACTTAGATGTTCAGCATGAATCATGGGGGAGACAACATGCTGCTGATGGACTCAACAACAACTCACCGGAATTTCCATATCACTGGACTTCCACCATCATGTGAACACGGTGATAGCATTGGTCAGACCAAAGATGTAATGGTGTATGCTCGAGGAGTCAACCACGAGTAAGACAACATTACGAACATCGTTGGTTCTAGTTTGATTTGAGGATAGCCCACACTCAAAACAAAGTTTGGACAAGACAATAGATCCCACAACTGATCACGAGGACCAATCGATGAAGATATCATCTTTCTTCAACACACACACACACACACACACACAAAAGATATCCCTTTAAAATGAACTACGTTAGGCAAGCTTTTATCTTTCAACTCTCCAAGTTGTTGTTTTAGCTTAACAACTAGCTCAGGGGTATCCAACACAGATTCTTGGAGAAGGGGTGGTTTACAAGAAACCAGCTTGATCACGAGCTCAACATAACGATCAGGTGACAGCCGGGTGATACCTCCGAGAAGATATTCGAAAAATCACGAACCACCGATATGTTATTAAGCTCGAGAACAATCTTGCTTTTCAGGGCAAGACGATATGATCAAGGAGCAAGGGTTTGGCAAAATCCTAACCCGTTGATCGAAGAGTGCACCAGGAAATAAGGACTAGGTAGCACGTCAATCTTAGAATGATGATTTAATTACCAGCACACTAAGAATGAGAGTATTGTCCATTAACTACCAAGCAATGGAGTTGCTAGGAATATTGCTTTCACACATCACGGTTCACTTGTCGGCATTCCGGTTATAATAACACGGAGCTGAGGAACGAACAATGATGGCAAGAAATATTACTGCGTCAAGAATTTATAAAAGGTGGTGCAATTCCCATGACATTTCTGATATAAAGATGGTAATACCCCAAGGTAGAATAGAACAAAAACTAAATTGGCATTTGATCTGTGGAATACAACTACTTAGAACCAATCCTAGAAGTGGACGAGGTACTGGAGTTTGTTTCTCCTAGTCATTCTGGAATAGAATGGCTTGACGGATCACAAGAATTATAGGCATCGATGAACACAAATGCACACATACTCTTGGCTATCAACTGATAGAAGATGGTCGGAATACAACTGAAGAGGAACAACTCGAGGAACATATAATTTTCTGAGTTGTGGATGCATAGATTAGTATGTCCAGCATAGCTCAACATTTCTTCCGGACAACCCATGCAGAATGGTAGGACTGGCAGATTCACAATGAAGAATGGAGAACTCATCAAGAGCACTCTGGTTGTGATCTTATGGTTCAAAGAACTTCTGCCATAGGCGGTTCATAGTATTTGGAAGAAGGATATACCACGGACCTCGAGGACTAATGCAAAGGTTACTAATATCCTAAAGGAACTAGCAACACTATCAACATGAGGTAAGTAGGGTGAATCTCGGGTTCAAAACCCAGTAGTAGAATACCTACTAACTAAATGGCATCACGGGATGCTTTTGAGAATAATGGCCAGAATCACACACTGGGGATACAAAACATGGCTAGATCACTAGGTGACTCCCTAAAACACCTAGGGTCATAGTAATAGCTCCAGCATATATGTCGAGGCAATAGAGTACCTCAACTGACCGGTTAGTGTGATTAATCTGGCCCAAATGGACATCAGGAACAGGAGGAAGGGTTTGCAAATGCATCGGACTATTTAGAAACCTAGAATGACTCGGACAGCATAACAACTGTAAATGCTCAAAAAGATTTGAGACAACCTGCAAAAATGGTGGCATAGCCACTCAACAACAATATCAAGGTTCCGAGATCAACTGACAACATACGGAGGTAGTAGGAACGGAACTGAGGTTTGAAACTATCAATTCTATAAGTCTATGGATTAGTAACACGTCATCCTGATAGATAGATGAGAAGGCCTAGTTCTTAATCCCCGTAGAAGAGAAGAGGATGACTCAGATCAGAAGGCATAAGGTAAAGGAGTAAAATGAGCCTTACGTTCCCTTCCACAATCAATTCCCTTACATAGCTAAAGCATTTCTAAACTCGACATCGACCAGATTGGCTTGGTAATCCTACAGGTAGTCAGGCTCTGATACCAACGCTGTCAGGACCCCGATTCCAAGTCACATCGATCTAGCCGGTAACACCTCCTATCACTTTGCGGCCTCATGCACGGTATTCCCACGGGTGTCGCCTTACCATGGCCCGGGACCGTTTGCGCCTTTTGGCTCACGTATATGATAATGTTGCTAGCATCCATATGACAGAGAACCCGGGCCGACATGGCTAGTCGTGAACCCAAAGCGGCACAAACCTATGGGGACAGGCATACATGAATCACATCGAGCATGTCGGTCAGCAGCGTGTGAATCCGGGCTGTAGCGCTGGGCTAACAGGACTCCGGATGTCACCGCGTGACATTTCCCCGAAGGGACAGACACAGGAATGAAGTGAAACACATGCCGGCCAGTCAAGTGATCTAAGCAGTAGTGCTGGGCTAGCAGGACTCCGGTGAACCGGGCTGTAGCGGACTACTATGGCTTAAGGAAGCACTAGACTACATTTCCTCATAAGAGAGGCTGCCAAGGATAAACAACTAGATTGTCGGATCCCACACATACCAAGCATTTCAATCATACACACAATATGCTCGATATGTGTAAATACAACATGGCATCACAACATAACTCTACAACTCAAAGTATTTAATCATTAGGCTCCGAGGAGCGAGATATTACAAACATGGGTTTTATGACCCAACATACAGAGCATACAAGCAACAAGCACATGCGGAAGCTTAACTTGTCTGAGTACAGACAACTACAAATGAAGAAGGCTGAGAAGCCTGACTATCTACCAGATCCTTCCAAGGGCACAAGATCGTAGCTGAGTTATCAAGCTAACGTCGAAGTCCACGCGGAACTACTAGCGAGAATGAAGTCTCTCTCTGCAAAACACAAATTAAGCAAACGTGAGTACAAAGGTACTCAGCAAGACTTACATCAGAACTAACTACATATGCATCGGTATCAACAAAGGGGGTGGTGGAGTTTAACTGCAGCAAGCCAGCTTTGACTTAGTGGCTAACCTGAACTACGACTCCAAGCAGCTCTTGAGGTGGCGCACACGAGTCCACATATTCACCAATCAATACACCACTATGGATCCGCTCCCGTCTCCCTACGAGAAGGCCATCCATAGCACTCACACTTATCTTGCGAGTTTTAGAGTATCCACTTTCACTTGTCTATGAACTGTTATAGGCAACCCAGAAGTCCTTTACCGCGGACACGGCTATTCGAATAGATGATGTTAACCCTGCAGGGGTGTACTTCTTCACACACGCTCTCACCACTTACCGCCGTTTACACGACATGTACTCGGCAACCTTCAAGCGGAAGCCCAACGAGGGTGTCGGCCACGACCTACCTAAACACTCAAGTCTCTAGTCTAGGTTTATCGCCTATCCAGGTTCCATCCGCAGGGAGTCCGGCCGAGGTTTCCACATACGGCCCCGAACGATGTGAACAGGGTTCCCGAGACACCAAACGGGCGCCCAGTACATCGTGGCACGGTGTATCTACCGCATCGTAGCCCACCCCTAGGGTCAGCGCTACGCACGGCCGCCAACACATATCCTATAAACACCAAAAACTAGTTGCAACTCCTGGACAGAGGACAAGGGTGATCAAGAAGCCGAGAGGGTCCATTGGTTTCGGGCCCAATGCGTGGTAGTAACTGTTTCATGGATCACAAACACAGAACTCAGTTCCTAAGGACGGCTTCAATGAGACAACCCACCATGTACTCCTACATAGCCTCTCACCGCTACCTTTACCAAATCGTGTTCTCACACTTAGCTCTCAAGAGTAGGACATGTTTACACACCTCCGATTCATCCCCGATGAATCAGACCTGACTCAACTCTAAGCAGTAGCAGGCATGACAAACAAGCATGAATGAGTAGGCACATCAGGGCTCAAACAACTCCTACTCGTGCTAGTGGGTTTCATCTATTTACTATGGCAATGACAGGTCATGCAGAGGAAAGGGGTTCAACTACCGCAGCAAGTAACGGAGGAATCGTGTTGTCCTAATGCAGTAAAAGAGAGCAGGAGCGGGAGAGTGGGATTGTATCTGAATGAACAAGGGGGTTTTGCTTGCCTGGCACTTCTGAAGATAGTATAGTTCTTCATCGGTGTCATCGAACTTGTCGTCGGAACCACGTCTATCGAGAGGGGACAAATACCGGCAAACAAAGAGGAACACAATCAATGCAATGCAACAATTATGATGCATGATAATGTCATGGCAATATGCTGTTGATTGAGCTAATGCAACTAGCAACCATATTAAATGAAGTTGGTTTGAACCCTAGGTTCAAATTCAAACTCCATAAGTGAGAGTTTAAATTCCATTTATGTGAATTGGCCTAAACAGCAGCCATAAGTTGCTCTAACATGCATGAAAATGCCATAAACAGATTCCTTGAGTTTTTCTGATAATTTTTCATATATAATTTATTTCATTTGGAGTTACGGTTGAATTTCTATGATTTTTGGAAGTTTTGGACATTTTCTCAATTAAATAAATCATTTCTAATTTATTTAAAATCCAAAAAGCATTACTGCGTCAGCCTGATGTCAGAATGATGTCAGCAGGTCAACAGGGGCTGGTCCGGGTCAAACCTGACTAGTGGGACCCACTGGTCAGTGACTCAGTCCACTAACTGAGTTAGTTAGTGTTAAACTAACCCTAACCAGGCTGTTAGCAGGGCGGGGCCCGCATGTCAGTGTCTAGTTTAGTTAACTAAATTAGTTAGCTCTAATTAATCTCGAGTTAACTAATTAGGGGCTTGGGCCCACATGTCAGAGGCTAATTAAACTAACTAAATAAATTAACACTAACCCGGGTTAATTAGCAGGGCTCGCCCCACGTGTCAGTGACCCAGGGTGGTCAAACCCTGGTCAGACGGGGTCAAACCCCCGGGTCAACTCGCCGGAGTTGACCCGCGGCTCGTCGCCGGCGAAGCTCGAGACGGCGGAGGGCTCGGGATTTGCCCACGGTCGATGGTTTGGTGCGCCGTTTGCGGCTACGGATTGCTGGCACACGCGCGCATCCATTCCAGCAAGCAGCGGTAGCTGGGATGGCCGGAGCTGACGCCGACGAGCTCGGCTGCGGCGGCTGGAGTACGGGGTAGCGCGGGCGCTGGGCTGCAGTGCTCGGGCGAGCCAACAGAGTGGCTAGGCAGCCTCCTGGAGGCGCTAGGAGCATGATACGGTGCAAGGTCACGGCTGGGTCGAGCTCAGGCCATGGTGGCGACATCGCCGGCGGAGCTGGGCTCTCAGGCTCGATGGGAACGGCGGCTAGAGAGGGAAATAGATCATGGGAAGAGAGGGGTTCGGCGTATTGGCTCACAGCGAGTGCAGGGAGCGCGAGAGCCAGGTCGGGGACGCCCGGTAGCTCCCGAATCGACGGCGAGGATCCACGGCGACCGACGAGGGGAACGGTGGTGTTGGCGGCGTCCAGGGGCTTCAGCCACCATGTGGCTCGGTGAGGAGGAAGAGGGGAACGAGGCGGAGCTCTCGGACGCGCCAGGGGAGCAAGGGGGTGGCTGTGGCCACGCGAGCGTTGGTCGGCGGCGATGGTTTCGCTCGGTTGAGCTAGAGGGACAGAGCCATGGGAGGGGAGAGAGAGCGGCGAGTGAGGGAGAGGGGACAGGGACTTTGGGCCATCTCCGTGGCGCCGCTAGAAGGGGTCGGGGTAGCAGGAGGTGGCCAGAGCAGGGTGGAGGTGGCACGCGCGTGGCGAGCACACGCCCTCGTCCTTCTGGCGAGAGGAGGGAGATGACTGGCATCGGCCAGCTGGGCTGGGCCGTGCTGGGCCAGGCCAGGTGAGCGCCAGGTACAGTGCCCTCTCTTTCTTTCTGTTTTTGTTTTCTATTCTTGTTATTTTGTTTTGATTTAGTTCAAAGACCAAACCATTTTCAAAATTCATGAAAATAATTGTGTGAACTAAATGGACTTCTCCAAAGCTACACAACAATTTTCAGAATTATTGAACATATATTTATTATATAATAAATATAGATCCAATTCAAATAGTTATTGAATTAATTTCAAATTCCCAAAATAAATATTTCTGAAACTCCAAAAATATTGGTTTGAATTTTACCTCTTGCCAATATTTTTACAGAATAACAAGAACATTTCCTTGGACTCATTTGAAAAGATTTTTAATGTTGATTATTTCTGAAGTGATTTCTGAGGGTTTCAACAAACCTCAATTCAACTTTCAGAAATTTTAGACATGATGCATGAGTGCAGATGCAACTATTTCACTCAGGTACTCTAGGGCTGTGACAACGATCTTGTGCCATGCTAAGGATTGGGTCTTGTCCATCACATCATTCTCCTAATGATGTGATCCCGTTATCAATGACATCCAATGTCCATAGTCAGGAAACCGTGACTATCTATTGATCAACGAGCTAGTTAACTAGAGGCTTACTAGGGACATGGTATGGTCTATGTATTCACACATGCATTATGATTTCCGGATAACACAATTATAGCATGAACGATAGACAATTATCATGAACAAGGAAATATAATAATAATCATTTTATTATTGCCTCTAGGGCATATTTCCAACACCCTTGCCTTGCACAAATGGGCTAAGTGGGCCTCTAGGATTTATTAGGAATTTCTGAAATAGTTATTGGGCTGCCCAAAATAGACTGAATTCCAGCAGAACCAGTGATCTTCTATTTGAATTGAACCGTTTAACTGATGAACTGTTACCTGTGTGACCTTGAACTGTTGGAATTTAAAATTTTGAATTTTGGTCATGACTTTAGCTAGGACAAAGCATAGTTTAGTTTAGTTGCCAATTTTACAAAGATCATGTGCGGCACTCAACATACAGATAAAAAAATGCATAATGAGCATGGGCTGGTTGCCGAAGGCATGTGTTTGTGTTCAAGCTGACAGTTTATATAAATATTTGATTTGGAGTTTGATATATGGTTTCTCCCATGCGCCACCAACAAGTACATATAGTCAGTTGGTTAGTTTCAAATACTTTGGTTAGTAGGTGAGGACTTTGGAGGGAGGTTTGCTGTTGATTAAGGTGTGTAATGACCGTGAGTTAGGTTCGATGTGGCCTGGCTGTGAAGGTCGCCGTCATCGGCAGTTCGGTGTGAATCGGTTGGGGAGGGAGGGAGAAGCATTATGCACACGAGGAAGGTGGGGCTGTGGTGGTTAGTGGCGCGGTCGGTGGCAGGGCAACGGAGGTCTAGTGAGGAAGATTCAGATTTTCACCGGCAGCGCCTCAACTCTTCATGTATCTCACATTTTGTTCCTTCTATTTTAGCAGGATGTAGAGAAAAACTAAGTGTAGCCGTTCAAAGATGATTTTGAAAAGGAAGATGCAGAATGCAGAGATCACCGGCAACGCCTCAACTCTTCGTGCTATTATTAGTTCACAATGTTTTCTTTGGAAAGAATAACACAAAAGCATTTTCTACATAAACTCACCTCGAGGACGTCTATTTTATTTCCTAAAACACAAACTAGGTGTGCCAGTTTAGTATGTGAACTATCATCAGTTCGTGAAAAACATACTATATGACATTACTGTGTGTGTGTGTGCAAAATTAGACAGAGCCTTTTTTATATATAGCTGTTTTGCACCAAAAAGGTTATTCTGCTGCTGGTGGCTAGTTTTGAGGGATGTTATCACTATAGAAACTAGTGTTGAGTTGGACAAGATAATGGCCTAATGGTACAGTAATTGTTGAATTGCCTAGCTGACCCGAGGCCTAGCACCAGCTAGGTTACAGACTCCCTTTAAGGCTGCTGTCAATGCATCGATGCTTAGATGAGGTGCTAAGCACATTAAATAGCTTAACTACTATACTCATCAATGCATAGGTGTTTAGCTTATGGTAGCTAAGCTTGCTTCATTTAATGATTTAGCAACTAAAGCTCATCATGTATTGGTAGGCTTCCTTCGTTTAAATGTTTTCCTAGGTTCGCTTAGCATTGTTTCTTCCTGGGGTCACCATACCCATCTCTCTCATCTTAAATAACTTGCCACATCAGATTTTTTGCCTACGTGGAAGGCTTAGCACCTATACAAGGTGGAGCATTGGGAGGGGCCTAAGAGCAAGTTCAATAGGATGACGTAGGCTGGTTGTAAGCCTTTCAATATTATATTTTAGATGAGTTGGAGGAGAGAGATGAGGAAAGAGAAGGGAAACGGGCTACTGATTAACAGCTGGCTGCAGCACGTGCTCCTAGGCATGTTGTAAGAGACGGAGGTGGGCCATGTATACAAAAGTAGTACATATTTACATGCAACTATTTTACTTGCCGGCTATAAACTTGACTATAGATGATGTGGCAAGACCATACAGCCAACATCTGGCTATACTATTAACCATGTTCTAATGTGAACTAGAGGCAAACACGTGCCTTGCCGTGCCGTTTTTCTCTTGTGTATTAAGTGGAAAAGCGTGTTTTACTATAGTCATTTTCTTGTCGCCTTTACTTCTTCTTGAACCATTCCACCTTTGGCAGTATCTTTGCGGCTGTGGTTTCGTGATGCGTATGTGCATGTATCGTGATGCAAATTCTGCAGCACATGGGCTATTAGTTTTTTATAATAAGTGTAATGATAGTTGGACTAACGAACCACCTGCGTTTTTGATTAGCCAACTAGTAAACGTTGTAATTGCTTTTTAAGTTAATAAAGTTAGCCATGATGGTCTTGCTCCAAAAAAGTGCATGTATCGTGTGTTGTCTGTTTGTTCTGCACTTTTTATTAGCCTGCAACTGACCAACGCATTTTTATTTGTTGGGGTCTTGTTTACTGTTTCATATAGGAGTATTAGTACTGTGACCATACACTTTCTGTGAAAAAATATGCATCTCAAGCAAAATTGCTTCAATTTCAACCACTATAGCTGATAGGCATGGTCATGTGTACTTAGATAGCAGACAAAACACTGGAAAACAAGGAAGCTTGTAGAAAAGTAATCTGAATTCATTATTAAAAGCTTGCATAAATGTATTCTTAAAACAAGTTGCATAAACATTTCTCTCTAGCAGGAAAAGAAAGAAAAAGTCGTAAAAGGGTAACACATAAACCCATTGACAAACTAAGAGTGAACCCTTGCATACATGAAATCAAACGCTGAATTCTTTGAACTAAGGAACACTTTTGAAAATTCCCACACATGTCTGCATGTGTACAAAGCATTTGTTTAGTACAAAAACACCGATGGGAAGTTATCTCACTAATCCAAGAAGCACTTTCGCTTCGGTACACCCCCCCTAAACACAAAGACGACTCAGATTTTGTTGTATAGGTACACGCTGTACAAACGAGATGAGCGCCTGAGCCAGCCCATACGTCATTTTTTTCCTTATTTTAAATCGAAAAAACGTAAATGTGAGAGCAACGGGAATCGACAAAGTCATAACCAACTAGCCACCTCAGTTAACGTGAATAGTTTTGTCTCTCACTAGTAGAAAACGGGCCTTTAGTCCCGGTTCTAGAGGGCCTTTAGTCCCGGTTTTGGAACCGGGACTAAAGGGTCGGGACTAAAGGCCTCCCTTTTGTCCCAGTTCTGTTACGAACCGGGACTAAAGGCCCTCCACGTGGCTGCTGTCTGAAGCTCCACCTAAAGGAAATTTTTCGAAAAAAATTGATTTTTATTTTGAATTTTTTCCCGGATTTCAAATTTCTGAATTATTTTACAATTTAATCTCTAATCACCCTCATCATTCCAAATCGTCTAACCTCCCAGCCGGTCACCCATCCTGTCACTACTCCAGTCTAAGCACGCTTAACTTCCGAGTTCTATCCCCCTAGTTTCCAAGTCTTCACTTGTTGTTTTCCTGACACTAGTAAGATGTCAATCCTATTAACCCTAGGAGTTTAGCTTGAACATGAAGTCACACATTTCACTGTTTGAGTTTGAAACTACTCCCTCCATTCCAGAATATAATGTGCACGCGCTTCCCGAGGTCCAACTTTGACACTTCATTTGAATACGAATTCACTAGTATAACTTTTGCTCCCGCCGCAGTCGGTCTCGTTGGTTAAATTTATGGTCAAAGTTGAAGCACGGGAATAGAGGAAGCACTGCATTTTGGAACGGAGGGAGTATTATTCTAAAAAACAATAATTATTTAGTAACACTAATATTTCTTGAATAAGTAGTTTGACCATTGTTGGACCACAGTTTGACCAGATTTGACCAAAATTCAGAAAAACTGAAATAATTATTTAGTAACACTAATATTCTTGAATAATTATTTAGTAACACTAATGTTTCTCGAATAAGTAGTTTGACCACAATTTGACCAGATTTAACCAAAATTCAAAAAAAGTGAAATTTGGACATATCTTTTTTTCCTTTTAGAGTTTGAGGATTCTAAAAATTTGCAAAATGGCCTATGGCGGTCAAAATCGGATGCGGATTTTCGTGCTAAACATTTTGATATATTATATTTTTTTCAACATCGTATGCAAAAGTTATAGCCGTTTTACTTTTTCATAACAATTTTTTGCAAAACATGTCCAAATATAAGTTTTTTAATTTTGCTAACTAGTAGATGTAGTAATATAACTACATCTCGAAGAATTTTATTTTTTGAAGTTTTTATCAGTTTCTTTTGTTTTTTTAAACTATAATGGTGATACACAGGGGGAGGGGGTAGAGTTTGAGACACGAACCGGGACTAAAGGGCATCACACCCTTTAGCCTCGATTCATGTCTCAAACTGGGACTAAAGGTCTAATCTTTAGGTCCCGGTTTGAGATAAGAACCGGGACTAAAGGGCATCTCACCATTTAGTCTCGGTTCGTGTCTCAAACCGGGACTAAGGCCTTTCCTAAGCCCTAGCCGCTTGAACCGAGACTAATGTGTACATTGAGCTGTGACTAAAGCCCTGTTTTCCACTAGTGTTTCCTGCTCTTTTCTTATATCCTGTTTTCTTTTCCTTCTTTCTTTTTTCTTTTTAGATTTTTCTTATTCTTTTTTGTCATTTTTTTCAAACTGTTTTGTTCGGCTTTTATTTCCTTTTTCATTTTCCTTTCTTTTTTCTGTTCCTATTTCAATTTTTATAATTTGGTGAACTTTTCCTAAATTTTGTAAATAATAATGATGAATTTTGTTTCAAAATCAATGATTTTTTTTCAAAATGGATGATTTTTTTTCAAAACCGATGAACCTTTTTCTCAAAATTGAAGAACTTTTTTCATAATGAATGCATTTTTTTGATGGACTTTTTTCGAAATCGATAAACCTTTTCCAAAATCAATGAACTTTTTTGAAATCCTTGAACTTTTTTCCAAAAGCCAAGAATTTTTTTAATTCATGGTATTTTTCAATTTGTGAACATTTTGTAAACCCATGAATATTTTTTCAAATACATAAACTTTTCCAAAAAGATGAACCTTTTAAAAGTCAACTGTCAAAGGTCAAACATGTCCATGCTCAACTTGTCGTCTAGGTCACCCATGAAGAAGGTTTCTTTGGTCGCTCGTGTAGTTGGGCCGGCCCATGAAAGGTGGCGTGCAAGCATTGTGTCTGCTGATTGGCACAGACTAGACGAGCGTGCTTAGACATCACGTAAACATAATTTTTTTCCACACACTACAATCATGGTGGCAAGCATCCATGTCATGTTTCATCAACTTTTGACATTTTATGCATTTTCTACGGTTTTTTCGGTGAAAAACCCTAAAATACTGGTCGGACGTGACATAACGTGCGTTCATTGTCGGAATTTGTTCAAATTTTGCATGGAGTACTAAAGTGGGCATGCACAGCTACTAGAAAATGGGTAAATTTTATCAATGTCCATAGATACATCTGTTGGGGAACGCAGTATTTCAAAAAAATTACCTACGATCACGCAAGATCTATCTAGGAGATGCATAGCAACGAGAGGGGAGAGTGTGTCTACGTACCCTCGTAGACCGAAAGCAGAAGCGTTTAGTAACGCGGTTGATGTAGTCGAACGTCTTCGCGATCCAACCGATCTAAGTACCGAACGTATGGCACACGTCCACGATCTGCACACGTTCAGCTCGGTGACGTCCCTCGAACTCCTGATCCAGTTGAGGCCGAGGGAGAGTTCCGTCAGCACGATGGCATGGTGACGGTGATGACGAAGTTACCGATGCAGGGCTTCGCCTAAGCACTATAACGATATGACCGAGGTGTGTAACTGTGGAGGGGGCACCGCACATGGCTAAAAGATCAACTTGTGTGTGTATGGGGTGCCCCCTCCCACGTATATAAAGGGGGGAGGGAGGAGGAGGCCAGCCAAGGGGTGGCGCGCCCAAGGGGGGAGTCCTACTCCAAGTAGGATCCCCCCCCTTTCCCATTCCCACAAGGAGAAGGGGGGAAGGAAGAGGAGAAGAGAAGGAAAGGGGGGCTGAGGGAGTCCTGGATTAGGGGGTGTCCGGATAGCCGGACTATACCTTCGGCCGGACTCCTGGACTATGAAGATACAAGATTGAAGACTTCGTCCCGTGTCCGGAAGGGACTTTCCTTGGCGTGGAAGGCAAGCTTGGCGATACGGATATGTAGATCTCCTACCATTGTAAGTGACTCTGTGTAACCCTAGCCCTCTCCGGTGTCTATATAAACCGGAGGGTTTTAGTCTGTAGGAACAACAATCATACCATAGGCTAGCTTCTAGGGTTTAGCCTCTCTGATCTCGTGGTAGATCTACTCTTGTGCTATCCATATCATCAATATCAATCAAGCAGGACATAGGGTTTTACCTCCATCAAGAGGGTCCGAACCTGGGTAAAACATTGTGTCCCCTGCCTCCTGTTACCATCCGCCTAGATGCACAGTTCGGGACCCCCTACCCGAGATCCGCCGGTTTTGACACCGACATTGGTGCTTTCATTGAGAGTTCCTCTATGCCGTCGCCATCAGGAAGGATGCCTCATCTCGTCTTTAAAGACGGCACCGTTGCTAAGGGAGCTTTGGCTGTCGGCCAAACTCTCCGGCTAGGTGGTTTCCTTATGACCGCCTGTTCGGCTGCTGCACCGACAATGACCTCTTGGGTCATCGAAAGCAATTTTCACGTCAGCTCGGAATTCGCCGAGCAGCTAGATCCAATGGATCTCTCTTCCCTAAACGAGCTCTTGGATCGCATCGCCGCCCTGGGAGTCGCTACGGATTACGACCAGATTGGGCCTAAACCCGATCTGAGAGAGATTAACTCTCCCCAGGTCACCCATCATGTTGCCGTGGTAGAGGGACAGTGCGGCAACCCTTCATCTATCTTAAGGACTAGCTATGTCCGGATTCCCGATCCCTCCAAGCCGGATACCCACGGAGGGGAGGACATCACTCAAGACCTGAACTTAAAGTCAGGCGACGGGCTAGATTCATTGGACAGCATCCAAGAATCCAAACTTCCGAGTTCGGAAACTCCTTGGCCCTTGGGTCTCAGATTGGGTGAGGTTTCGGATTTGATTCCACCCACCCACCCGTACATAAGCGATCTATCCCAAATTAGGCAAGAGCCCGAAGAAACAGTACATCACTACTGGGCCAGATTCCTCCTGGTTATTAACAGGATAAAGGACTGCCGCGAGGAAGACGCAATTTCATTCTTCTGCAATAACTGCACGGACAAGGGAATCCTCAATGCCATAAGTCACCGTGATATTACACGCTTCGCTGACTTGGCGTCCATAGTACGAAAGTACTGTGCGATGGAAAGTGCCTGGAAAACCGAAATAAAATTTTGGGACAATCCGGCCCTGAATACAAACCCAGTCCGAAATAAAAGGGTGCATCATCGCCAGACACCCGGGTTCAATACCAAAAAGAAAAAGCCCTCTACAGGGCACGGAACCGTACTGGAAGGATGGCTTAATGGACCCTGTAAAATTCATAGTGCAGAGGGCGCCACACCAACTCACAGCCTTAGAGCATGTTGGATACTCCGGCAGGTGGCAAAAATTGGCGAAGATCTTCTAATTCCAGAAGCCACAGAAAGCCACCCCAGAGAAACCAGTACGGTATTAACAGTCTTTGAGACTTTCGCATCAAATAATATGCGAAAAAGAACACTCCGCAGCCTTGCTGAAGTCTACCAAGTAGCAACAATAAACCCATGGAGTGACACGGCTATTACTTTTAACGCCAGTGATGAACCTAAATTCCGAACAGCCCGAGCACCAGCCGCATTGGTCCTTAGTCCAATAGTGGACGGCTTTCGTCTTACCAAGGTACTCATGGATGGCGCCAGCGGATTGAACCTCATTTATGAGGAAACCCTTCAAAAAATGGAAATAGACTGGAACCGCATTGAGCGAAGCAGCACAACCTTTAGAGGAATAATCCCCAGTCAGGAAGCGCGCTGTAGAGGAAAAATCACACTAGATGTGGTGTTCGGCACGCCAGATAATTACAGGTCCGAAGAGGTCACGTTCCAGGTGGCCCCGTTCAGTAGCGGATATCACGCTCTGCTAGGGCGGGAAGCGTTTACAGTCTTCCAAGCAATACCCCATTACGGGTACATGAAGCTCAAGATGCCCGGGCCTAACGGAATCATCACTCTCGCTAGTGATCCGGACATAGCACTCCGCGCCGAAAACAAGACAGCCGCACTGGCCCTCGAGGCGCTATCCGAAGCCCTAGCGGCTGAGGAACTGACTGCGCTGTGCTCCACGGTGAATTGGGATGATGTGATACTCGATAAAAGATCCAAGTCCACCTCCTTTAAACCGGCAGACGAAATAGTCAAATTCCAGGTCCATCCAACGGACCCCAATAAAACAGCTTCCATCGGGGCACAGTTAAACCCTAATGTAGACGCCGCACTGCGAGAGTTCCTATGAGAGAACTGGGACATTTTCGCCTGGCATCCTTCTGACATGCCAGGAATCCCACGCAGGCTGGCCGAACACAGCTTAAATATCCTAAAAGGATTCAAGCCAGTCAAACAGGCTCTTCGGCGTTTTTCCGAACCTAAGAGATAGGCCATGGGAGAGGAACTAGCCAAGCTATTGGAGGCCGGATTCATCAAAGATATAAAACACCCGGACTGGCTAGCAAACCTGGTGATGGTACCAAAGAAGGACAAATCCTGGCGCCCGTGCGTTGATTTCAAAGACCTTAACAAGGCTTGCCCAAAGGATCCCTTCCCTCTCCCCCGCATCGATCAAATTATCGATGCTACCGCAGGACACGATTCGTTGTGTTTCCTCGACGCATACTCCGGCTACCATCAAATAAAGATGGCAGAGTCAGACCAAGCCGCAACAGCATTCATCACACCATACGACCCATTCTGCTTCAACACAATGCCCTTCGGGCTCAAAAACGCCGGCGCAACATATCAGCGCATGATTTAGACATGTCTGGCAAACCAGATCGGCAAAACAGTGGAGGCATACGTAGATGATGTGGTCGTTAAACCAAGACATGTCGAATCTCTAGTAGACGACTTGAGGCTAACATTCGATAACCTTCGAACATACGACATCAAGCTCAACCCAGAAAAATGCGTTTTCGGCGTTCCAGCCGGAAAGCTCTTGGGCTTCATCGTATCCGGTAGAGGAATTGAAGCAAATCCAGCCAAGATCCGAGCTTTGTCACAATTGGATATCCCGAAGGACCTCAAACAAATACAAAAATTAACCGGATGCGTGGCGCTCTAAGCCGCTTTATCTCCCGCTTAGGAGAAAAGGCCCTACCCCTTTACCGCCTCCTTCGGCGCACCAAACAATTCGAGTGGACGGATGCAACCACGGCTGGACTCGACGAAATAAAAGCCATCTTGGCAAAAAAAACCAGTCCTGGCCGCGCCAAACATTAGCGAACCAATGCTATTATACATTGTAGCAACCCATCAGGTCATAAGCGCAGTGCTCGTCGTCGAACGAGAAACGGACGGACACAAATTCCCCCTTCAAAAGCCGGTCTACTATGTGTCCACTGTCCTTACTCCGTGCAAGTCACGGTACCCTCATTATCAAAAGATTGCGTACGTGGTATTTATGGCATCCCGGAAGCTGTGACACTACTTTCAAGAGTGTTCAATAATAGTAGCCTCAGAACTGCCACTTAACGATATTATAAACAACCGCGACACGACGGGCCGGATTGCAAAATTGGTCATTGAGCTCCTCCCATTCGACATAACTTACAAGCCGCGGCGAGCTATCAAGTCGCAAGTTTTGGCCGACTTCGTCGCAGAATGGACGGAGGCCGAACTCCCTAAAGAGTACGGCACATATTCAAACTGGGTCATGCACTTCGACGGCTCCAAAATGTTGGTCGGTCTAGGGGCTGGCGTCGTTTTGACGTCCCCCACAGGAGACACGGTTCAATACGTACTCCAGATAATGTACACAGACTCCAACAACGTAGCCGAATATGAGGCCCTTTTACATGGTCTCCGGATGGCAGTATCCATGGGCATTCAACACCTAGAGGTGCGCGGGGACTCGAACCTTGCAATATCCAAATAAAGGGAGACTTTGATGCCAAGGATCCAAAAATGGCAGCTTATCGCAACGCCGTCCTAAAAATGTCAGCTCGGTTCGAAGGGCTCAAATTTCACCATATAGCCCGGGAAAATAATCAGGCGGCAGATGTCCTGGCACGCATCGGTGCAAAATGCGATGTAGTCCCCCCCAACATCTTCTTGGAAAGGCTGTTCAAGCCATCCGTAGTATGGGAAGGGGAACCCGACAATAACAGCCCGGACCCAACCGCACTGCCCGACACCGAACACTCTGACATAATTGGAGGCTCTGCCAATGAAATAACACCTTTAGCCCACGTAATAATGGTCGTCATCGCCCCGTGGACTGAACCATTCCTCGCCTACCTTACTAGGCAGGAACTCCCCGAGGACCAAAATGAGGCACGCTGCATAGTGCGGCGATCTAAAGCCTATAAAGTCCATGAGGCAGAGCTTTATAAGAAAAGCACTATCGGAGTCCTTCAAAGGTGCATCTTCGAAGAGGAAGGGCGGAACCCCTGGCTGAAATTCATGCCGGACTCAGCGGTCATCACGCTGCAGCTCGGTCCCTTGTAAGCAAGGCCTTCCGCACAGGCTTTTATTGGCCGACGGCCCGGGCAGACGCCCAGGACTTAGTCCAACGATGCGTCGGTTGCCAGCTTTTTGCAAACCAAAGCCATATGCCACCCACCGCCCTCCAAACTATCCCCATCACTTGGCCCCTCACGGTCTGGGGGCTTGACATGGTTGGACCCCTTAAAGGCGGAACCCACAAGAAAAAATAGTTACTGGTCATGGTGGATAAGTTCACCAAATGGATAGAAGCCAAGCCTGTTAAGACAGCCGAATCCGGACCGGTGATAGACTTTATATCCGGGGTTGTACACCGTTGCGGCATCCCCCACAGCATCATCACTGACAACGGCACGAACTTTATGGCCGACGAGGTAAAACTCTGGTGCAAAAACATGGGCATCAAGCTCGATTATGCTTCCGTCTATCACCCACAAACTAACGGCCAGGTCGAACGTGCAAATGGTCTTATCATGAGCGGCATCAAACCCAGATTAGTGCGGTCCCTTAAGGAATCTAATACGCACTAGGTAGAGGAGCTCGACTCCGTACTCTGGGGGCTGTGGACCACGCCGAATCGCACCACCGGATACACACCATTCTTCATGGTGTACGGCGCAAAGGCAGTTTTGCCCTGCGACATAATTCATGACTCACCTCGAGTGCGCATGTACGAAGAAAGAGAAGCCGAGCTCGATCGGCAGGACAGTTTGGACGCCTTGGAGGAAGAGCATGACGTGGCAAAATCCCATTCCGCATTCTATCAACAGCGGGCTCGAAGATACCAAAGCAGAGAAGTACGGGCCAAAAATTACAACGTTGGTGACTTAGTTCTATGCCTGCCGGACAAGAAAAAGGACAAACTCAAGCCCAAGTGGGAAGGTCCCTTCATAATTGACCAAGTCCTGAATGGTGGAGCGTACCGCCTGCGAGATGCATCGGATAACCGACTCGATCCGAACCCATGGAACGCAGCCCGTCTCCGAAGATTCTACGCCTAGCGCCGGACTCTGTGTTCGTCTCCTTCCTCTGTCCATTTTTTATATACTTTCTGTCTTACATTTCTCTCCTTCTCCTCTCTCTCTCTTATAGCCTTTAAAGGCTCATAAAGTGATGCGCTATCCGCGCTCATTAAACCTGGGGGCTTCTTTAAACAGAGGCTTATTTATACGGGCTTCATGCCCAACACATGTGTCACACTTCCGCATGTACCTTTTATTCACCATTATATGCATCGATATGACTTAAGTTTTGGCCAAGCTGGGTTGACTGGCTCCTGTGCTTACCCCTACGTTCCCGATTGTTCGGCTAGGTGGTAAAGGGAGCACCTCTGCGATTGTTACTGCCGGGTCAGCCGGATGTGTACCTCAGACTGGGTGAAGCCGAAAGCTAGCGTTCTTAAGGGAATATTCGGTCGGTGAACTAAAGATGATCTTTTTTCACTTATTTATCTATATGCCCCCAGATGTTTTTCCTACGTCTCTTTTCGCAGAATGGACATGCACTTTAGGGCATGCCTCCCAGGGAAAGGAACCCCTAATGAAACTATTCTCCCTGGAAGATGTTTCTTACTAACCATGTAATATAACATAACTAGTTGGGCACTTGTCTGTTCAAGCACTAATGACCCCTATGCCTGGTCTCCATGCATACCCCGGTTCTTATATAACCGCGAGGGTATTCGGACACACTTCGGACCGTCAGGTCCCGAGGTTGAAGCGAAAAGGTCAGCCATGACAAACGATCTCCAATCCGGCTAGAAGGCATTACACATGTCAATTAAAATTACATAGTCAATATGACTGATTGTATTCCTCTTCAACACCATCTAACAGGCTGTCTAGCTTATAGTCCTGTTGGGAATACTTTGTGGCCAATTCTACTTGGCCGTATACTAAGCTCACAGGGATCTCCTTCCCATCGGGCCCCACGGGTCCGACCTCGGCCATGTGTATTGGGTCAGCCTTCGTGTACCGCGTCTTCACCATGGCCCAGGCCTCCCTGGCGCCTTGACGGCAGGCCGACATCTTCCACAAGCGGAAGCGCCACTGCGCTCCCTTCAGCTTCTCTACAAGCTCTCCAAGGCCTTCGGGCATGGAGACGGATGGCCACAAGGCCTGGGCGACGCCTTGCATCACCTGCCGAACTCGCTCGTGCAGTTGTGAGAGCTCGGTAAGAAGGTCACCCGTAGAACCGGGCATTTCCTCTGCAGGACGACCTGTTAGCATACCTACAGACATTACTCTATTAGTCGACTTCCTCGCCGAACTCTTTTTTCAAAGTTTGTTTAAGCACTTACTAAATATGCTGCGTCGAAGCCGCTGATTCTCCTTAACGGAGTCCAACAGCTGGGCACGAACATCCTTCAGTTCAACGCCCAGCTTGGTGTTGGCATCTCGGAGATTGTTCTTCTCCCGCCTCACCTTTGTCAGCACACTCTCACCAGCCTTCAGCTGGCGTAGGAGTTGTTGCTTTTCCGGATTTAATCCGGCACCATCTGCAATTTCATTTGTCAGATTTGCACCCATGCCGCACTTCGCAAAATACTTATCTTTCGAAGCATATATTACTAGAGGGGGTCTCCTTGAGCTCCCCTGCCGTGGCTAGTGCGGCCTCAAGTTGGGCTTTGCACTCTTCCAGCTCCTGGGACAGTAGGGTATTCTTTTCTGTAAGAACCTGCATAACAAATGATCCTTAAATCAGTTATTCTAACTATTTCAAGTCTCGGGGGCTACTGGTATATATATAATTACCAAAAATTTCTTACCCGTATGTCTTTTACATACTGCTCCGTGGCTCTGGCTAGACCATTTTGAGTGGCACGGAGGTACGCATCTCTCGAATTGAAGGCATCCAATGCCTCTTGGGAGAAACAAGCGTCACGAAGAACTGTCCGGCGACGCCTGTGGTTCATGGCACTCTCCACCTCGGAATTGGTGGCAGACAGCATGTCCACATCCTCTGTCGGAGGAGCGTCCGGTGCGCGCCTTGTGTTCGCCTTCGCTTCCGGACCAGGCTTTGGAGCCTGGCTGGTGGAGGCGCGATTGGCAACCTCTCCGGATATAGTCCGGCGAGGTCTCTTCGTCCTGAAGAGAGCACAAGCGTTAATATGCCTCGAAGGAATAACACCTGGGAATAAGATGGCACGCTATACCTTTGCGCCGGCGCCTCAGTCCGGACCGCACTTCTTTTCAGCCCGCGGGGCCTTGCCGCCCCTCGTTGGCTAGTCGCCGCAGGCTCGGCCTCCCGTCTCAAGGACCTCCCTTGCAAAACACGGTTGTCATACGGCAATCAAAAACACGCGAGGATAGATCCCTTTTCAAAGTGCTAGGACTTCGGTCTCAGTTACCTGTGAGGCTGGGAGTAGCCCTGGGTAATCGGCCGTAATGGCCACCAAGGCGTTGTCCTTGCTCAATTGATGAAACACCCCATCAATCAGCTCCACAGATAAGTCCGGATCCTCTTGAGAGGCCGGGTCGAGGGACCGTCCCGGATCCTTGGGTTGTGGAGGAGGGCTGTTTATTTCTTTAATAGCCTGGCGCAGTTCCTGCATTGAGGTCGTTAGACTGAATATTTAACGATGGGAATATAAAACGGATGGGCAAGTAAAAGTTCCCACTTACCCAACTTGGGGGATTGTACATAGAAAATCCACCTTGTGGGTTGACGCGGAGAAATTCCTCCTCTTCTCCCTTGTACAAAGTGGACAAGGTCTTTATTAGAGCGGCAGCCGAATCCGGCCCCTTACGACCGTGGCGGGTGGCGTTGTCCTCCCCATTGAAGTCCCACATGGGGCGGCCTCTATACTGAAGCGGCTGCACCCCTCGCATGATGCATGCGGCCATGACCCCGATCATGGTCAGTCCGGAATGAGCTAACAATCTTATCCGGCCCATCAGGTAAATAACGTCCCTATCACTTTCCTTCTGAGGGCTCCATGGACACCAGCTTAGGCGCTTCTTTAGGGGAGCACTGTCGAACTCAGGGAGGCCGATCCGGACAGGATCCGGCAGCGGGACGTCCTCTATATAAAACCATTTCGAAGGCTAGTCCTCGGATGCCTTCTTTGGGGTTCCAGATAGATATCCGGTCCCGGCGATGCACCACACTTCGGCTCCGCCCACTTGATATATTGACCCCTTCTTAGAACGGGGCACGAGGCAGAATAGCCTTTTCCATAGCGCGAAATGAGCCTCGCAGCCCAAAAACAGCTCGCAAAGGGCTACGAAGCCCGCGATATGCAATATGGAGGCAGGCGTGAGGTTGTGCAGCTGGAGGCCATAGAACTCCAGGAGCCCCCGGAGAAATGGATGAATTGGAAATCCGAGCCCTCTTATTAAGTAAGGGACAAGGCATACCCGCTCTCCTTTGGAGGGATTGGGGGCGCTCTCCGCTTGCTCTCCACCATTATAGGTGGCAAGTCCGGCTCGAACCGGGACCATATAGGCCGGGGGGAGAAATCCCTTGGTCTGGAGCGTCACTAGCTCGCTGTGCGGGATGGAGCACCTCTTCCAATCTCCAGGATGAGGGCTGGAAGGGCGAGAGGAGGAGCTGCGGCGGCCGGCCATGATAGAATGGACCTCTGTTGGATACGCTCTGATGAATACTCGCGGAGGGGAGAAGGTGTGGTTTGGATCTAAATCCTCGTCCCCTTAAATAGGCGGCTCATTCACGCGGCTAGGGGTGTAAATACAAAAAACACCCTGACTTTTCGTATTCGTTTGACACGTGGAAGACGGCCATTATTGGGCGTAGAAGCCAAGGAGCACTACATTTACAAGAAACTGGACACTATTCAACAGGTACACGGAATTTGGAGGAGAACCCGTCTTGCAATGACGAAGACAATTTGCGCGCCGGACTCGTCGTCATTGAAGCCTGGTTCGGGGGCTACTGAGGGAGTCCTGGATTAGGGGGTGTCCAGATAGCCGGACTATACCTTCGGCCGGACTCCTGTACTATGAAGATACAAGATTGAAGACTTCGTCTCGTGTCCGGAAGGGACTTTCCTTGGCGTGGAAGGCAAGCTTGGCGATACGGATATGTAGATCTCCTACCATTGTAACTGACTCTGTGTAACCCTAGCCCTCTCCGGTGTCTATATAAACTGGAGGGTTTTAGTCCATAGGAACAACAAGCATACCGTAGGCTAGCTTCTAGGGTTTAGCCTCTCTGATCTCGTAGTAGATCTACTCTTGTGCTACCCATATCATCAATATCAATCAAGCAGGACGTAGGGTTTTACCTCCATCAAGAGGGCCCGAACCTGGGTAAAACATTGTGTCCCTGCCTCCTGTTACCATCCGCCTAGACGCACAGTTCGGGACCCCCTACCCGAGATCCGCCGGTTTTGACACCGACAGGGGCCGCCCCCCAACCCTAGTCCAATTCGGTTTGGGCTAGGGGCGCGCGTGCCACTCCCTGGCCTGCCTCCTCTCTTCCACCACTAGGCCCATGAGGCCCAATAACTTCCCGGGGGGGGGGGGGGTTCGGTAACCCCCGGTACTCCGAAACTCATCCGAAATAACCCGAACCATTCTGGTGTCCAAATGTAACCTTATAGTATATGAATCTTTATGTCTCGACCATTTCGAGACTCCTCGTCATGTCTGTGATCTCATCTGGGACTCCGAACAACATTAGGTCATCAAATCACATAACTCATAATATAAATCGTCATCAAACATTAAGCGTGCGGACCCTACGGGTTCGAGAACTATGTAGACATGAACGAGACACATCTCCGGTCAATAACCAATAGCGGAACTTGGATGCTCATATTGGTTCCTACATATTCTACGAAGATCTTTATCGGTCAAACCGCATAACAACGTACATTGTTCCCTTTGTCATCAGTATGTTACTTGCCCGAGATTCGATCGTCAGTATCATCCTACCTAGTTCAATCTCGTTACCGGCAAGTCTCTTTACTCGTTTTGTAATGCATCATCCCATAACTAACTCATTAGTTACATTGCTTGCAAGGTTCATAGTGATGTGCATTACCGAGAGGGCCCAGAGATACTTCACCGATACTCGGAATGAAAAATCCTAATCTCGATCTATGCCAACTCAGCAAACACCATCGGAGACACCTATAGAGCATCTTCATAATCACCCAGTTATGTTGTGACATTTGATAGCACAGAAGGTGTTCCTCCAGTATTCGGGAGTTGCATAATCTCATAGTCAGAGGAACATGTATAACTCATGAAGAAAGCAATTGCAATAAAACTAAACGATCATAATGCTAAGCTAACGGATGGGTCTTGTCCATCACATCATTCTTTAATGATGTGATCTCGTTCATCAAATGACAACACATGTCTATGGTCAAGAAACTTAACCATCTTTGATTAACGAGCTAGTCTAGTAGAGGCATACTAGGGACACTTAGTTTGTCTATGTATTCACACATGTACTAAGTTTCCGTTTAATATAATTCTAGCATGAATAATAAACATTTATCATGATATAAGGAAATATAAATAACAACTTTATTATTGCCTCTAGGGCATATTTCCTTCAGTCTCCCACTTGCACTTGAGTCAATAATCTAGTTCACATCGCCAAGTGATTCAACACCAATAGTTCACAGCTTTATGTGATTAACACCCATAGTTCACATTGCCATGTGACCAACACCCAAAGGGTTTACTAGAGTCAATAATCTAGTTCACATCGCTATGTGATTAATATCCAAAAGTACTAAGGTGTGAGCATGTTTTGCTTGTGAGAGAAGTTTAGTCGACGGGTCTGGCACATTCAGAGCCATATGTACAAACCCTAGTCCCCTCCGGTGTCTATATAATCCGGAGGGTTTAGTCCATAGAGGCAATCACAATCATAATCATATAGGCTAGACATCTAGGGTTTAGCCATTACGATCTCGTGGTAGATCAACTTTTGTAACCCCTATATTCTTCAAAGTCAATCAAGCAGGACGTAGGGTATTACCTCCATCAAGAGGACCCAAACCTGGGTAAACATCGTATCCCTTGTCTCCTGTTACCATCGATCCTTAGACGCATAGTTCGGGACCCCCTACCCGAGATTTGCCGGTTTTGACACCGACATTGGTGCTTTCATTGAGAGTTCCACTGTGCCGTCGTCGAAAGTCTCGATGGCTCCATCAATCATCTACAACAATGCTACCGCGGAGGAGACTTTCCTCCCCAGCCAGATCTTTGTATTCGCCGGCTTCACACTACGGGCTAACTTGATTGGCCATCTGGAGCAGATCGATAGCTACGCCCTCGGTCACCAGATCAGTTTTGGAAATCTGAACTATGTCGCTGATATCCGAGGAGACTTGATCTTCCAAGGGTTCACAGCCTTAACCACCGCTCTGGCCTTAGATCCGGAGCGCCTCATCAGGTCCGAAGACGGGAGTCTAGAGCCCGCCGGACTCTCTGCGGCCTTAGATCACAACACCGAGAGAATAGCGTCTTCCGCAATCATTGCAAGGCCGGATTCTTCTCCTGATACTACTGCCGAAATCTGGAGGCCCGCATCATGCGAGCTCGGCCCAGAAACTTCCGACCCTGTCCGAACCCCTCTCTTAAACGAGGCTTTGGACCTAATGCAATCCCTCATCATCACAGATGAACTGCTTCTGAATCACGCCCAGCCCGGACTAGGGGCTTGAAATAGGGAATTTTACTTCCCACCCACCACCCACTTCATAGCCACCGGCGAGGACCTAACCGACATGCTTGATTACGCCTCTGAAGACATCGACGGTATGGACGACGATGCCGGAGAGGAGCAGGCCCAAAACCTGCCGGTAACCGGACGTTGGACGGCCACCTCCTCGTATGATGTATACATGGTGGATACACTAAAAAACGGCGATGCTGATGACGAGAAAAACCCAATCGAGGACGAACCTCCTGAGATACCGCCGAAACATCAACGTCAGCGACGCCACTCTAAATCGCGTCGCGGCAAGAACAGCAATACCAGCACCGAAGACAATGATACTCCGAAGAACGCCGAAGACCAAGAAGACCCCATCGAACCAACATCCGAACAGGATGATCGGGAGGACGGGCAAGTTGACCCTGACGAACAAACAGGGAACAACGACTCAGAGGACAGCAACTATTTGCCACTCTCCAAAGACGACGTAAGCCTCGGCGACGAAGACTTTATCGTGCTAGAGGAACCCCTCGAACAAGAGCGCTTCAAGCGCCGGCTAATAGCCACGGCTAGAAGCCTAAAAAAGAAACAAGAGAAGCTTCAAGCTGATCAAGACCTGCTCAACGACAATGGACTAATGTCCTGGTAGCCGAAAAATACAGCCTCGAGCGACCAAAAAAGAGTTACCCGAAGCGCAAGCTGCTACCCCAATTCGACGATGAGGCATTGGAGCCCATGCCACCTGTGCATAATGCGGCTGACGGACCCGATAGACCACCACGTGGCCGGGACAGAACGGCAACTCAAGCCGAACACCAGCCCGCACCACCTCGCTGAAAAAGCAGAGAAACAACAGCTCGGGGATACACATACGGCCTACGACAGGACCTGGAAAATAAAGCAGGTCAGACCATGTCAATCTACGGATTGCGGGGGTGTGCTCTGGCGCGAGAGGAGGCTATCGAGCCTGGTGCGATAAGCATAACCAACCCCGGGCTGAAAACCGCATATGCACTCCATCCGAACTGCGTCGTGACATGGCCCGATACAGAGGCGCCGCACACCCCCTATGCTTCACCAATGAGATAATGGAGCAGCAGTTCCCTGAAGGGTTTAAACCCGTGAACATCGAATCATACGACGGCGCAACATACCCCGCAATATGGATTGAAGATTTTCTTATCCACATTCACATGGCTCGTGGTGATGATCTACACGCCATCAAATACCTTCCCCTAAAGCTTAAGGGGCCAGCTAGGAACTGGTTAAACAGCCTCCCAGAAACTCTATTGGAAGCTGGGAAGACTTGGAAGATGCCTTTAGAGACAACTTCCAAGGCACTTATGTCCGGCCTCCGGATGCCGATGACCTCAGTCATATAGTCCAACAGCCCGGGGAGTCGGCCAGGAAATTCTAGACCAGGTTCCTAATTAAAAAGAACCAGATTGTCGACTGTCCGGACGTCGAAGCCCTAGCGGCCTTCAAACACAGCATCCACGACGAATGGCTCGCCCGACACCTCGGCCAAGAAAAGCCGAAGTCCATGGCAGCCCTTACAGCACTAATGACCCGCTTCTGCGCGGGCGAGGATTGCTGTCTAGCCCATAACGGTAATAGTACCAGTGACCCTGGCACTTCCGAAGCCCGAAACGGCAACGGAAGGCCCGACGCAACAAACATAAGCGTCAGAGCAACAATGATGATATAGAGAATATGGCAGTCAACACCGGATTCAGTGGCTCCAAATCCGGTCAACGAAAGAAGCCATTCAAACAAAACAAATATGGTTCATCAAGCCTGGACCGAATACTTGATCGACCCTGCCAGATCCATGGCACTGATAAGCCTGCCAACCATACCAACAGAAGCTATTGGGTCTTCAAATAGGCCGACAAGTTAAATACCGAACATAAGGTGAAAGGGTCGCCCAGTGAGGATGACGACGAGGAACCTCGCACATCGAAAGCAGGGGGTCAGAAGAAATTTTCCCCCGAAGTCAAAATGGTGAATATGATATATGTCACCCATATACCCAAGACGGAGCACAAGCGCGTGCTAAGGGACGTTATGGATTTTCCACTCAGCTCAAATTGTATCCTTTTCCTTCTGCTTGGACACAAAGAGATATGAAATATTTGACTAAGAAAAATAATAAAAGAAAGAATAAAATATGAAAGAAAATCGTCCATTGTCTAATGGATAGGATAGAGGTCTTCTAAACCTTTGGTATAGGTTCAAATCCTATTGGACGGCTGAATGGTTAAAGCACCCAACTCATAATTGGTAAATTTGCGGGTTCAATTCCTGCTGGATGCACACGAACGGGAACATTCCATAAGTCTATTGGAACTGGCTCTCTATCCATGGAATCTCATCCATCATCCATACATAACGAATTGGTATGGTATATTCATTTGCACGATGTTTGAGAAAGTATAATAAAAATCGCTTCCTCAACTCATACCCATCCTGCAAAAACAAGATATGTAGTTAGCATGAGTACTTCACATGGAAGGTCTTAAAAGGTGTAACCAACCTAAAAAAACGTGTAACCGACAATACTCACCGCGCTAACCGGCTTCATCAATTCTTTACCATTCCACCAGAGCATAAAATGAAAAAACAATAACAGACATATCCTTGTAAATTCCTAAATTATTATTATATTAAATATAGTGATAACAAAAATAAATGTTTGAATTATGAATTTATTACCCGTCTTTGCTTGTGGAATACCGGAAATAAACGTTGCCATTTAGATATATAAGAATCCCAGCTGAGTTACTTTATTTCGAGTGCTTCTTTGAATTCCCTCACAATATTTTCTTAATTTCACTAAATGCCTCTGAGTTTTAACCTCTGACAACTGAGATGTATGAATAGGGTCTAGAATTGATACATGACGTGCATCTTTGTCGATGACGTACAAGATGTATCGGCCCATGAATGCATATGGAAGTTAAATTTGTTGGGGAACATAATAATTTAAAAAATTTCCTACGCACACACAGGATCATGGTGATGCATAGCAACGAGAGGGGAGAGTGTGTCCACGTACCCTCGTAGACCGAATGCGGAAGCGTTAGCACAACGCGGTTGATGTAGTCGTACCTCTTCATGATCCGACCGATCCAAGTACTGAACGCACGGCACCTCTGAGTTCTGCACACGTTCAACTCGATGACGTCCCGCGAGCTCCGATCCAGCAAAGCTTCACGGGAGAGTTTCGTCAGCACGATGGCGTAGTGACGGTGATGATGATGCTACCGACGCAGGGCTTAGCCTAAGCAGCGCTACGATATGATCGAGGTGGATTATGTTGTAGGGGGACACCGCACACGGCTAAGAGATCAATGATCATTTGTTATGCCTATGGGGTGCCCTCCTGCCCCCGTATATAAAGGAGCAAGGGGAGGAGGCGGCCGGCCAGGGAGAGGCGCGCCAAGAGGAGGAGTCCTACTCCCACTAGGAGTAGGACTCCTCCTTTTCCTAGTAGGAGTAGGAGAGGGAAGGAAAGGGAGAGGAGGAGAAGGAAAGAGGGGGCCGGCCCCCTTTGCCCTAAACCAATTCAGTTTGGGCCTTGGGGGCGCGCCCCACACTCCCCTTGCTTCCCTCTATTTCCACTAAGGCCCATGTAGGCCCATTAAGCCCCTTGGGGGGTTTCGGTAACCCCCCGGTACTCTGGTATATGTCTGAAACCTTCCAGAACCTTTTCGGTGTTCGAACATAGTCGTCCAATATATCGATCTTTATGTCTCAACCATTTAGAGACTCCTTGTCATGTCTGTGATCATATCCGGGACTCGGAACTACCTTCGGTACATCAAAACACAAAAACTCATAATATCGATCGTCACCGAACTTTAAGCGTGCGGACCCTACGGGTCCGAGAACTATGTAGACATGACCGAGACACGTCTCCAGTCAATAACCAATAGCGGAACCTAGATGCTCATATTGGCTCCCACATATTCTACGAAGATCTTTATCGGTCAAACCACATAACAACATACGTTGTTCCCTTTGTCATCGGTATGTTACTTGCCCGAGATTCGATCGTCGGTATCTCAATACCTAGTTCAATCTCGTTACCGGCAAGTCTCTTTACTCGTTCCATAATACATCATCCTGCAACTAACTCATTAGTTACAATGCTTGCAAGGCTTATAGTGATGTGCATTACCGAGTGGGCCCAGAGATACCTCTCCGACAATCGGAGTGACAGATCCTAATCTTGAAATACGCTAACTCAACAAGTACCTTCGGAAACACCTGTAGAGCACATTTATAATCACCGAGTTACATTGTGACGTTTGGTAGCACACAAAGTGTTCCTCCGGTAAACGGGAGTTGCATAATCTCATAGTCATAGGAACATGTATAAGTCATGAAGAAAGCAATAGCAACATACTAAACGATCAAGTGCTAAGCTAATGGAATGGGTCAAGTCAATCACATCATTCTCCTAATGATGTGATCCCGTTAATCAAATGACAACTCATGTCTATGGCTAGGAAACATAACCATCTTTGATCAACGAGCTAGTAAAGTAGAGGCATACGAGTGACACTCTGTTTGTCTATGTATTCACACATGTATCATGTTTCCGGTTAATACAATTCTAGCATGAATAATAAACATTTATCATGATATAAGGAAATAAATAATAACTTTAATATTGCCTCTAGGACATATTTCCTTCAGTCTCCCACTTGCACTAGAGTCAATAATCTAGTTCACATCTTTTATGTGATTAGTTCACATCTCCATGTGATTAATACTCAAAGGGTTTACTAGAGTCAATAATCTAGTTCACATCGTTATGTGATTTATACCCAAAGAGTGATCATGTTTTGCTTGTGAGAGAAGTTTAGTCTACGGGTCTGCAACATTCAGATCCGTATGTATTTTGCAAATTTCTATGTCTATAATGCTCTGCATGGAGCTACTCTAGCTAATTGCTTCCACTTTCAATATGTATCTAGATCGAGACTTAGAGTCATCTAGATCGATGTAAAAAGCTTGCATCGACGTAACTCTTTACGACAAACTCTTTTATCACCTCCATAACCGAGAAATATTTCCTTAGTCCTCTAAAGATAATTTTGACCATTGTCCAGTGATCTACTCTTATATCACCATTGTACTCCCTTGCCAGAAAAATGCTAAGGTATACAATAGGACTGGTAAACAGCATAGCATACTTTATAGAACCTATGACCGAGGCATAGGGAATGAAATTTCATTCTCTTTCTATTTTCTGCCGTGGTCGGTTTTTGAGTCTTTACTCAATTTCACACCTTGCAACACAGGCAAGAACACCTTGTTTGGCTGTTCCATTTTAAACTACTTCAAAATCTTGTCAAGGTATGTACCCATTGAAAAACTTATCAAGCGTCTTGATCTATCTCTATAGATCTTGATGCTCAATGTGTAAGCAGCTTCATCGAGGTCTTTCTTTAAAAAACTCTTTTCAAACATTCCTTTATCCTTTCCAGAAATTTCTACATTATTTCTGATCAACACTATGTCATTCACATATACTTATTAGAAATGCTTTAGTGCTCCCACTCAATTTCTTGTAAATACAGGCTTCACCGCAAGTCCGTATAAAACCATATGCTTTGATCACTTTATCAAAGCATATATCCCAACTCCGAGATACTTGCACCGGTCCATAGATGGATCACTGGAGCTTGCTCACTTTGTTAGCACCTTTAGGATTGACAAAACCTTCTGGTTGCATCATATACAACTCTTCTTTAAGAAATCCATTAAGGAATACAGTTTTAACATCCATTTGTCAGATTTCATAAAATGCGGCAACTGCTAACATGATTCGGACAAATTTTTAAGCATCGTTACAAGTGAGAAAATCTCATCGTAGTCAACACCTTGAACTTGTCGAAAACATTTTGCGACAATTCAAGCTTTGTAGATAGTAACACTACTATCAGCGTCTGTCTTCCTCTTGAAGATCCATTTATTGTTAATGACTCACCGATCATCGGGCAAGTCAATCAAAGTCCATACTTTTTTCTCATACATGGATCCCATCTCATATTTCATGGCATCAAGCCATTTCGCGGAATCTGTGCTCATCATCATTTCCTCATAGTTCATAGGTTCGTCATGGTCTAGTAACATGACTTCCAGAAAGGATTACCGTACCACTCTGGTGCGGACCATACTCTGGTTGTCCTACGAGGTTCGGTAGTAACTTGATCTGAAGTTTCATGAACATCATCATTAGCTTCCTTACTAATTGGTGTAGAGATCACGGGAACTGATTTCTGTGATGAACTACTTTCCAAATCGGGAGAAGGTACAATTACCTCATCAAGTTCTACATTCCTCCCACTCACTTCTTTCGAGAGAAATTCCTTCTCTAGAAAGGATCCACTTTTAGCAACAAATATATTGCCTTTGGGTCTGTGATAGAAGGTGTACCCAACATTTTCCTTTGGGTATTCTATGAAGACACATTTCTCTGATTTGGGTTCGAGCTTATCAGGTTGAAAGTTTTTCACATAAGCATCGCAGCCCCAAACTTTAAGAAACGACAGCTTAGGTTTCTAGCCAAACCACGGTTCATATGGTGTCGTCTCAACGGATTTAGATGGTGCCCTATTTAACGTGAATGTAGCTGTCTCTAATGCATAACCCCAACATGATAGTGATAAATCGGCAAGAGACATCATAGATCGCACCATATCTAATAAAGTACGGTTATGACGTTCGGACACACCATTACGATGTGGTGTTCCAGGTGGCGTGAATTACGAAACTATTCCACAGTGTTTCAAATGAAGACCGAACTCGTAACTCAAATATTCTCCTCCACGATCAGATCGCAGAAAACTTTATTTTCTTGTTCCGATGATTTTCCACTTCACTCTGAAATTCTTTGAACTTTTCAAATGTTTCAGACTCATGTTTCATCAAGTAGATATACCTATATCTGCTCAAATCATCTGTGAAGGTCAGAAAATAACGATACCTGCCGCGAGCCTCAACCCTCATCGGACCGCATACATCAGTATGTATTATTTCCAATAAGTCAGTTGCTCGCTCCATTGTTCCGGAGAACAGAGTATTAGTCATCTTGCCCATGAGGCATGGTTCGCAAGCATCAAGTGATTCCAAAAACCCATCAGCATGGAGTTTCTTCATGCGCTTTACACCAATATGACCTAAACGGCAGTGCCACAAATAAGTTGCACTATCATTATTAACTTTGCATCTTTTGGCTTCAATATTATGCATATGTGTATCACTACGATCGAGATGCAATAAACCATTTATATTGAGTATATGACCATAGAAGGTTTTATTCATGTAAATAGAACAATAATTATTCTTTGACTTAAATGAATAACCGTATTGCAATAAACATGATCCAATCATATTCATGCTTAACGCAAACACCAAATAACATTTATTTTAGGTTCAACACTAATCCCGAAAGTATAGGGAGTGTGCGATGATGATCATATCAATTTTGGAACCACTTCCAACACACATCGTCACTTCACCCTTAACTAGTCTTTGTTCATTCTTCAACTCCCGTTTCGAGTTACTAATCTTAGCAACTAAAGTAGTATCAAATACTGAGGGGTTTCTATAAACACTAGTAAAGTACACATCAATAACATGTATATCAAATATACTTTTTTTCACTTTGCCATCCTTCTTATCCGCCAAATACTTGGGGCAGTTCTGCTTCCAGTGACTAGTCCCTTTGCAGTAGAAGAACTTAGTCTCTGGCTTACGTCTAGACTTGGGCTTCTTCACTTGCGCGGCAACTTGCTTGTCGTTCTTCTTGAAGTTCCCCTTCTTCCTTTTCCCTTTTCTTGAAACTAGTGGTCTTTTCAACCATCAACACTTGATGCTTTTCTTGATTTCTACCTTCATTGATTTTCGTACCATGAAGAGCTTGGGAATCGTTTCCGTTATCCCTTGCATATTATAGTTCATCACGAAGTTCTAGTAACTTGGTGATAGTGACTAGAGAATTCTGTCAATCACTATCTTATCTGGAAGATTAACTCCCACTTGATTCAAGTGATTGTAGCACTCAGACATTCTAAGCACATGCTCACTAGCTGAGCTATTCTCCTCCATTTTGTAGGCAAAGTACTTGTCAAAGGTCTCATACCTTTCGACATGGGCATGAGTCTGAAATACTAATTTTAACTCTTGGAACATCTTATATGCTTCACGGCGTTCAAAACATTTTTGAAGTCCCGGTTCTAAGCGGTAAAGCATGGTGCACGAAACTATCAAGTAGTCATCATACCGAGCTTTGCCAAGCGTTCATAACATCTGCATATGCTCCTGCAATAGGTCCGTCACCTAGTGGTGCATCAAGGACATAATTCTTCTGTGCAGCAATGAGGATAATCCTCAGATCACTGATCCAAACTGCATCATTGCTACTAACATCTTTCAATTTATTTTTCTCTAGGAACATATCAAAAATAAACGAGGAAGCCATGTGCGAGCTATTGATCTACAACACAGATATGCAAATACTATCAGGACTAAGTTCATGATAAATTTAAGTTCAATTAATCATATTACTTAAGAACGCCCACTTAGATAGACATCTCTCTAATCATCTAAGTAATCACATGATCCATATCAAGTAAACCACAACCGATCATCACGTGAGATGGAGTAGTTTTCAATGGTGAACATCTCTATGTTGATCATATCTACTATATGATTCATGATCGACCTTTCGGTCTCAGTGTTCCGAGGCCATATCTGCATATGCTAGGCTCGTCAAGTTTAACCTGAGTATTATGCGTGTGCAAAATTGTCTTACACCCGTTGTAGATGAACGTTGAGCTTATCACACCCGATCATCACGTGGTGTCTCGGCACGATGAACTTTGGCACCGGTGCATACTCAGGGAGAACACTTTTACCATGAAATTTAGTGATAGATCATCTTATAATGCTACCGTCAAACAAAGCAAAATAAGATGCATAAACGATAAACATCACATGCAATCAAAATATGTGACATGATATGGCCATCATCATCTTGTGCCTTTGATCTCCATCTCCAAGGTACCATCATGATCTCTATCGTCACCGGCATGACACCATGATCTCCATCATCTTGATCTCTATCAATGTGTCATCACATGGCCGTCTCGCCAACTATTGCTCTTGCAACTATTGCTATCGCATAGTGATAAAGTGAAGCAATTATTTGGCGGTTGCATCTTATGCAATAAAGAGACAACCATAAGGCTTCTGCCAGTTTTCGATAACTTCAACAAAACATGATCATCTCATACAACAACTTATATCTCATCACGTCTTGACCATATCACATCACAACAAACCCTGCAAAAACAAGTTAGACGTCCTCTACTTTGTTGTTGCAAGTTTTACGTGGCTGCTACGGGCTGAGCAAGAACCGTTCTTCCCTATGCATCAAAACCACAACGATAGTTCGTCAAGTTAGTGTTGTTTTAACCTTCGCATGGACTGGGCGTAGCCACACTTGGTTCAACTAAAGTTGGAAAAACTGACACCCGCCAGCCACCAGTGTGCAAAGCACGTCGATAGAACCAGTCTCGCGTAAGCGTATGCGTAATGTCGGTCTGGGTCGCTTCGTCCAACAATACCGACGAACCAAAGTATGACATGCTGGTAAACAGTATAACTTGTATCGGCCACAACTCACTTGTGTTCTACTCATGCATATAACATCTACGCAATAACCTTGCTCGGATGCCACTGTTGGGGAACGTAGTAATTTCAAAATTTTCCTACGCACACACAGGATCATGGTGATGCATAGAAACGAGAGGGGAGAGTGTGTCCATGTACCCTCGTAGACCGAATACGGAAGCGTTAGCACAACGCGGTTGATGTAGTCGTACGTCTTCATGATCCGACCGATCCAAGTACCGAACGCACGGCACCTCCGAGTTCTGCACACGTTCAACTCGATGACGTCCCGCGAGCTCCGATCCAGCAAAGCTTCACAGGAGAGTTTCGTCAGCACGACGACGTGGTGACAGTGATGATGATGCTACCGACGCAGGGCTTCGCCTAAGCACCGCTATGATATGATCGAGGTGGATTATGGTGTAGGGAGCACCGCACATGGCTAAGAGATCAATGATCAATTGTTGTGTCTATGGGGTGCCCCTATAACACCCTCGATGCGGCTATATCTCCCACGTGTTGAAGCACGACTTAGAGGCATAACCGCATTGAAAGCAATGTCGCAAGTCAGGTAATCTTCACAACAACCCATGTAATGAATAAGAAAGGAGGTACATAGTTGGCTTACAATCGCCACTTCACACAATACATGAATAAAGCATTACATCATCCAGATACAATCAAGGCCCGACTACGGAACCCAAAATAAAAGAAGACTACCCCAAAAGCTACACAGATCCCCGATCGTCCTAACTGGGCTCCACTACTGATCAACTGGAAACGAAACAACCTAATGAACACGGTCTTCAACTAGCTCCTCCTTGAGCTCGGTTGCGTCACCTGCACGATTTCATCGGCACCTGCAAACTGGTTTTGGAAGTATCTGTGAGTCACAGGGACACAGCAATCTCACACCCTCACGATCAAGACTATTTAAGCTTATAGGAAGGGTAAAGGTATGAGGTGGAACTGCAGCAAGCGACTAGCATGTTTGGTGGCTAACATACGCAAATGAGAGCGACAAGAGAAGGCAAAGGCACGATCGATAAAATATGATCAAGAAGTGATCCTAGAACAACCTACGTCAAACATAACTCCAACACCGTGTTCACTTCCCGGACCCCGCCGAGAAGAGACCATCACGGGCTACACACGCGGTTGATGCGTTTTAATTAAGTTAAGTTTCAGGTTTTCTAGAACTGGACATTAACAAATTCCCATCTGCCCATAACCGCGGGCACGGCTTCCGAAAGTTCAAAACCCTGCAGGGGTGTCCCAACTTAGCCCATCACAAGCTCTCACGGTCAACGAAGGATATTCCTTCTCCCAAGACAATCCGATCAGACTCGGCATCCCGGTTACAAGACATCCTCGACAATGGTAAAACAAGTCCAGCAAAGCCGCCCGATGCGCCGACATCCTGATGGGAGCTGCACATATCTCGTTCTCAGGGCAACACCGAATAGGTCAAACTACGAGTAAAACCAGCCCTCAAGTTTCCCCGAGGTGGCCCCGCAGGCTACCCATTTCGGACCAACACTTAGACAAGCACTGACCCGGGGGGGTTAAAATAAAGATGACCCTCTGGATGCGCGACTCCCAAGGGAAAAAAGGCTAGGTGGCGAATGGTAAAACCAAGGTTGGACCTTGCTGGAGGAGTTTTATTCAAAGCAAACTGTCAAGGGGTTCCCATAATACCCAACCGTGTAAGGAACGCAAAAATCCGGGAACATAATACCGATATGACGGAAACTAGGGCGGCAAGAGTGGAACAAAACACCAGGCATAAGGCCAAGCCTTCCACCCTTTACCAAGTATATAGATGCATTAATATAAATAAGAGATATTGTGATATCCCAATAAATATCCATGTTCCAACAAGGAACAAACTCCAATCTTCACCTGCAACTAACAACGCTATAACAGGGGCTGAGCAAAGCGGTAACATAGCCAAACAACGGTTTGCTAGGACAAGGTGGGTTAAAGGCTTGGCTTAACAATATGGGAGACATGATAAGCAAGTGGTAGGTATCGCATCATAGGCATAGCAAAAGAGCGAGCAACTAGCAAGCAAAGATAGAAGTGATTTCGAGGGTATGGTCATCTTGCCTGAGATCCCGCAAGGAAGAAGAACGAGTCCACGAAGAAGACACACGGACGTAGTTGAACGCATCCTCACAAATGCGACATTATCGGAACTAATCCGAAGAAGCATCATCGGAAAGAAGCAAACAACATGGTAAACAACCATCACATAATCATGGCATGATGCACAATCAAGTATGATGCATGTCCGGTTTAAAGAGGCATGGCATGACAAAATGCATAAGCAAAACTACAAGTTAAGTGGAGCTCAATATGCAACGAGTTGCATATTGACGAAACACCACAATAGTTATTTAGTTCTCTCCCGTTTAAGTACTCAACAATACTAAATGTTGGTTAACATGGCAAGAGGTGAAGCATAACAAAACTGTACCATTTAAACAGTTTAAATGGGGTCGGATATAACAAACAGCAAATCCGGTAAATCCCCATATGCATTAGCAATTTAAAGCAAACAACAATTTTAAACATTTTAATTGATGTTATCATGATGCGGATGACATGTGCAAGTTTTATGCAGTATTTATGAAAATGTTGGCATGATAAGATATGAGGCATTTGTCATCGTGGCGGAAACGAAAGGGGTGCCACGGCAACGAGAACGGAAATGATGCCACGGCAACATTCCGGTTCTGACAACTCATTGCGACGTCGGTGCTAAAGAAAGTGTGGCGGGAGCGTGGAAAAGATGGTGGGGTGATCCCGGCTATCGGGTCCCCACGGGTTAGCGGCAAACAAGGAGGACCGAGCAAGTGACAACTTGGACACGGTGCAAACATAGGGTGCACTCATACATCACACAACATGCATTCGTTCCGCGGGTCATCGTCTCGGCGGTTATACCTTCGAAGCATGCATTCGGGGGCGGAACGCGTTCGGATACGATGGAAGTAGACATTCTCGTGATGTAGTGGAAGTAGTCGTTCACGGCGGAGAGGAACTTGGCGTTTTGCAACCCGATTCTTCGGCAACGGTAGTTGTGCACGTTTCAACATCAAACTTGGAGGGACACCAACGTCGTGGTACTTGGTAAATCCTGGAGACGGTAGTCGACGATACAGGAAGGCGGTCTTGACGAATCGAAGTAGCACCAGACACACGTCCACGGGGTCTTGGAGGGTCGACGATAGTGATACACATGTTTTAGTCGTTGTAGTCGAACTTGATGAAACCGAACCTTTTGGGGTCGTCGTGGTACTTGGGGTCGTCGTCGGACTTGCTGGTTTCATTTCGACGGTAGTTGTACACTTGTTGACGAGGTACTTGGCGCATCTAAGTCATCGGGTACTTGGCGGTCTCGGTCTTTACCGAGATGAGACAAAAATGGCAACGGTGCACGATGAGGAGGGTCCTACAGCAACAGGGGTCGACGGCGGACATGCTCCAGCGGCCCCGGTCGCCGGCAGCAGGGGTGTGAGGCGAGCGGCAACCCCCTGGTGGTCGCGAACGATGGCGTGCAGAAGAGCAGTGGCAGCAGGGCGCGGTTGCCGTGGTGTGGCAGCGCGGCAGTGAGGGCACGAGGTCGAGCTCCTGGTGCTCGATGAAGACGGCGCGGACGAAGAGGGGCCCGGCAGGGAAACTGACGAAGGAGGGGACGGAGGAGCTCGCTGATGAGGCGTCGAGCAGCAGCGAGGAGGAGAAGGGAGCAGGGGCACTCCGGATGTGGAGTGGCGCCTGGTCGGGAGCGCGCCATGGCGAGGCGAGCAGGAGGCGGGCGCTGGCTCGCTGGAGAAGGAGAGAGGGAGGACGCGGCGGCCAGAGGAGTTGATGGCGACGGGCGGTGCAGGAGGATGGCCGGGGTGCACGGAGCGACGACGGTCGCCGGAGGCGAGGACACGGGGTCGGCGTGGTCACGCGCCCAGGGCGGCGACGGACCAGAGAGTAGCTCTTGCTCTCCCTGTGTCTATAGATGCGGCGCAGGAGAAGGACGAAAGGAGAGGGGATCGAGGGAGAGGAAGGTTCGGTTGCTCGCTCTCCTGGCGGCGGGGTGGATACGAGGGAGAGGGACTCGCTAGGGTTACGGGGGAGCGTGACTGGGCCTTAGGGAGGTCGGCCCAGGGAGAGGGAAGGCTGCACCTAGGGAGGCCTTGCTGGCTGTATGGGCCTCGCTGGAGCCCACTTCGGCTGGGCTCTCTCTACTCTCTCCCCTTTCTTCTAAAAAAACAGAGAAGTAGAAGAAAGGAAAAAGGAGAGAAGAGAAGGTTGGAAGAGGAATTTGGACATGCGGTTAATGTTCTTGGACTCACAAAAAATAAGTTTGACCCAAGAAAAATTAGAAATGGCAAGGTTGAAAGATATAAATTCAAAATCATTTGAATTTAATTCAAATGGGTTTGAACTGGGACTTGGTAAAAGGAAGGTCCAAAAATGTTGAGAATTTGGGAGGAGCCTCGAAAAATGGGAAAAGAATTGTTGGCAAAGTTTGGAGGTGCAACTTGAAGCATAAGAGGCATGGAATTAAATTGCAAGTGTGTTATGGTGATTCCAAAGTTAATGGAATATTTATAATAGCTCCCTAAGTACTAGGAGGTTAATGTTATAAAGAGAAGTCACTCTTCCCTCGATTTAAATGGATCGAAAATCCACACAATTTATTTAGTTGAGATGCAAAAGATTTATGACATGATGGCATGATGACATGATGCAATGCAAAAATAAAAGGAGCAAGCAAAAATGAAACACACGGAGAAACCCGGAACCTATGGAAATCTTCTCGAGCATCGGTCTTGGGGCGTCACAACACTCCACCACTACGAGAGGATCTCGTCCCGAGATCTAGAATGGCACCGGAGGGGAAAACGGAAGAGAAAGAGAAGAGGTAAAACTAAGTTGCTTCTTTAACCAATGAGTGAGACCAAAGAGCCTTGAAAAGGTTAAGCCATTTCGAGAAAAGAATACAACGGAGATGATGAAGTTTAAAACACTCCGTTAGAAAAGAGGAACAAGGAAGAACAACTTCGGGCAGCACTCCGATTGAAAAGAAATGGAATTAAATAAGAACTTGATAAGATGAGAAGATACTTGGATGAAAACACGACACACCGGTTGGAAAAGGATTAGCAACGGAAAGAATATTGTCTTGACAAACCGAGATGAGGAGTGAAAATAGCAACATCAATAGACCTCCGGGAGAAAGAATAGAAGTTGGATCATCGGAACAAAAGAACGGAGAAGAAAACAACACCTTCTACCTTACATGAGCTTGAAAGCATCTTTAGGAGAAGGGTCGAACGTAGTTGTTGGCAAACCAACAACGAAAAGAGTAAGCTTGATGTGGGCTTATAGAATGCATCTCAACATTATGAGGTGACCACTTGCCACTCACGGAAAAGATTTGATTGGATTTATATGACAAGGAGACGAGAAACTATTTCGCCGGGAGGAAAGATGAAGCACTTGGGTCATTTATGAGCACCATAAATAGCAACCATCCTTAGGGAAAGGCTTTAGGTGAAATATAACCCTAGATAACTCCAATGACGAGATTGAGGGATTTAAAATATGTCATTCTTAACAACATGTGAATCATGGAACATGAACTCAAATTATCAAGAATGACATAATACCAGCTCTAATGATACGTAAGAAAGAATTGCACTCCGGATTACAAGATGAAGAATGCTTGAAATCCTCTGAAAAGAAACTTGATGAACACATCGAGAAGGAATTAAATCCTTCATGAACCAACATGTAGAACATCAATGAAGAACTCCGGTAACAAAAGGATAACGAGAAGAAAGGGAAGTTGAAAACACAAGGTGAAACCTTGTAATGATTTAGAAGTATCTCCGTGATGATATAATTGCGAGAGCTTGGAACTCTGGAAAAGAAAGATGAGCACTTGAAACCAAGAATTTATTCATCATGAACAAACTGCGAAGGAAGGAATTGATCACTTGGATGAAACAGAAAAAGAATTATGTTATGTGTATCCTTCATCAATTAAATTGATGACAATCAACGGATTTGGCATACTACTTATTCTCGTAGAAAGGGTTAAGATAGATATAGCGCAAACTTGAGAAGGTCTTCAACGAACCACCGATAGGATTGAAACAACGAATGAATTTATATGATAACGAAGGAAAAGAAATCTTGAATGAACCACCGTAAGAATTGAAAATGAACGAATAAAAGATAATGAAACACTAGGAAGAATTTGCAAATGAACGACGATGCTTGAGAGAATTTAGATACAAGTGAAACGAAGAGATCCTGAGCTGGGAAGAGAATACTTGGAAGACGCACCGGTAAGATTTAGAGAAGGAGAGCTGAAAGCTGGAAAGAATAATTCTGAGATGATGGCCTTCGAACAATCGAACTAAAAAGACTCATGAATTGCTCCGGATGGGTGAAAAGAATTCTCATAACCAAAACAATTAAGAGAGGATGGCAACAAGCTAGAATCATGAATCTCTAAGAGAGCGGATAAGATATGGAGGAAAACTCTTCTTCGGTCTTCAAATTCTGAGAATTATGACGGGACACACCACGAAGAATTGTTGAAGCACTCCGGAATGAAGAATGGAAAAGTTGAGCCAACGATGAAAAGAATTTGAAAGATCTTGGAGAAAAGCATTTGACTGATGATAACTCATTCTTACGTCAAACTTTGAAAGATTTGAGAATACCTCCGGTAAAATAAGAAGAGTCAGGTAAGATCCTGGGAAAAGACCTGTGGGTTAGGGCCCACTTAAAAGAAACACCGTTGAAATGATTTAAAAGAGAGGTTGCACCGGTTGAATTAAATGACTTGAATGAGATAACATCCTCGAAAGATCTTGAATGAATGTAGAGTGAAAACACGAATCTTCGAGATATCTTGAGCACTCCGGAACAATTGAATATCTAGAAATGGATGATTAAGAGGTGCACCGGCATGAAAAGGCATAGAAACGATGAAAGTGCAACTATCCCTGGGTGGTTTTGGTAATTCCTAACAACATATAGCTCATTGAGCTAACATTATTCCAACATTAATATTTCAGGAAAAGCTCAATGAATGGCATGGCATGGATGAGGAAAGTGGATCCCTCAAAATTCTAAGGACAAAAAGTTTGGCTCAAGCTTGAAGCTCAAGACTCTACATATTATATTTTAGTGATCCAAGATCACATTGAGTCTATAGGAAAAGCCAATACTATCAAGGAGGGATGAGGTGTTGCTTAATGGCTTGCTTGCTCAAAATGCTTAGTGATATGCTCCAAAACCCTCAATTACCTTCCCACATCCACATATGACCTAAACCAAAAGTCAAACTCGGCCCCACCGATTCTATCTATCCGGCGCCTCCGAGTTTCAAATGTCATAGCCACTGCCACAAACCCTAGGCAAATCGGTCTCACCGATAGGGATCTCGGTCTCACCGAGATGGGATTGTAATCTCTCTGTTTCCCTTCGTAACGTTTTAGTCTTACCGAGATGAGCGATCGGTCCCATCGAGATTGCAATGTAAACTCTCTGTTTCCCTTTTGTAACATTTCGGTCTCACCGAGATGAGCGAATCGGTCCCACTGAGTTTACCTGACCAACTCTCTGGTTAGCTTATTACCAAAAATCGGTCCCACCGAGTTTGTGTAATCGGTCACACCGAGATTACGTTATGCCCTAACCCTAACCATATCGGTCCTACCGAGTTGCATCTCAGTCCCACCGAAAATCCTAACCGTCACTAGGTTTGCTGAATCGGTCTGACCGAGTTTAACCATTCGGTCCCACCGAGTTTGGCAAATTATGTGTAACGGTTAGATTTTGTGTGGAGGCTATATATACCCCTCCACCCACTCTTCATTCGTGGAGAGAGCCATCAGAACATACCTACACTTCCAATACACATTTTCTGAGAGAGAGCCACCTACACTTGTGTTGAGGTCAAGATATTCCATTCCAACCATATGAATCTTGATCTCTAGCCTTCCCCAAGTTGCTTTCCACTCAAATCTTCTTTCCACCAAATCCAAATCCTGTGAGAGAGAGTTTAGTGTTGGGGAGACTATCATTTGAAGCACAAGAGCAAGGAGTTCATCATCAACACACCATTTGTTACTTCTTGGAGAGTGGTGTCTCCTAGATTGGCTAGGTGTCACTTGGGAGCCTCCGACAAGATTGTGGAGTTGAACCAAGGAGTTTGTAAGGGCAAGGAGATCGCCTAATTCGTGAAGATCTACCGCTAGTGAGGCAAGTCCTTCATGGGCGACGGCCGTGATGGAATAGACAAGGTTGCTTCTTCGTGGACCCTTCGTGGGTGGAGCCCTCCGTGGACTCGTGCAACCATTACCCTCCGTGGGTTGAAGTCTCCATCAACGTGGATGTACGATAGCACCACCAATCGGAACCACGACAAAAACATTCGTGTCTCCAATTGCATTTGAATCCTCCAAACCCTTCCCTTTACATTCTTGCAAGTTGCATGCTTTACTTTCCGCTGCTCATATACTCTTTTGCATGCTTGCTTGAATTGTGTGGAGATTGCTTGACTTGTGCTAAGATAGCTAAATCTGCCAAGAACTAAAATTGGGAAAAGGCTTGATTTTTATTTGGTCAAGTAGTCTAATCACCCCCCCTCTAGACATACTTTCGATCCTACAAGTGGTATCAGAGCTTTGGTCTCCATTTGCTTTGATTTCCATAGCTTTTGGCGGTCATAGCCTTGGTTTCACAACCTAGGAGAATATGGCGTCTAGCGAGGGAAATTATCACCGTAGAGGTCCTTACTTTGATGACACTAATTTTGCTAGTTGGAAGCGTAAGATGAAAATGCTTATTCTTGGACATAACCCCGCCGTTTGGGCTATTGTGTGTATTGGCTTGCAAGGTGAATTCTTTAACGGGAAAGAACCGAACCGTGAAGCCACCGCGGAAGAGTTGAAAATGCTGCAATACAATGCTCAAGCTTGTGATATCCTCTTCAATGGATTGTGCCCCGAAGAATTCAACAAAATCAGCCGTCTTGAGAATGCAAAGGAAATTTGGGATACTTTGATTGATATGCACGAAGGTACCGACTCCGTCAAGGAATCCAAATTGGATGTGCTTCAAAGTCAACTTGACAAGTTCAAAATGAAGGATGGTGAAGGTGTCGCTGAAATGTACTCTAGGCTTGCTCTCATCACAAATGAGATTGCCGGCTTAGGGAGTGAAGAGATGACCGATAGATTCATCATCAAGAAGATCCTAAGAGCCTTGGATGGAAAATATGATACCGTGTGCACATTGATCCAAATGAGGCCAAATTACAAAGATCTCAAGCCAACGGAAGTCATCAGAAGAATTGTTGCTCATGAGATGTCACTCAAGGATAAAGAGGAACTTCACAACAAATCAAGTGGTGCTTACAAAGCCTCATGTGAAGCCCCCACATCATCGAGTGAGAAACAAACCTTCAATGAAGAATTGAGCTTAACGGTGAAGAACTTCAACAAGTTCTACAAGAGTAGAAGCAAAGAGAGAAGCTCCAAGTCAAGGTCCTACAATGACAAAAGATCTTCTAGTCGAGAGCAAAATTGCTACAATTGTGGAAGGCCCAGACACTATTCCAATGAGTGTACGGCCCCCTACAACAGAAGAGAAGATTCTCCCAAGAGAAGAAGTAGAAGAGAAGAATCACCATCTAGAGAAAGAAGGAGTAGAGATGATTGTTATGAACGAAGACCCTCACGGAGAAGCAAGGATTCGGAAAGAAAGGACAAGTCATCAAGGAGCTACACAAAACGAAGACATCAAGCTCATGTTGGTGAATGGGTATCCAGCTCCGACTCCGACAACCACTCCGAGAGAAGCTATCACTCCGACTCTGAATATACTCAAGATGAAGGTGTTGCCGGTCTAGCACTTGTGACAACCAACTCCTACGACATATTTGACTCACCAAATGAAGGAGTTGGAACATGCTTCATGGCTAAAGGCCCAAAGGTATCACACCCCGAGTATGTTGATTTCAATAGTGATGAAGATGACTTGTTAGGTGATGAAGATTTACTTGTTGACAACTCTAGTGATGAATACTGTGATGAAACGTCAATTAATCATGCTAATCAAGATAAAACGAATGACAATGATAAGGAGAAGATTGAGTCTCTAACTAAAGAACTAAACACTCTTAAGTTAGCTCATGAAACTATCTTAGGAGATCATCGAGAACCTTTAAGGACTCATGAGAAATTACGCTTTGAAAAGCTCAACCGTGAGCAAGAGCATGAGTTCTTAAAAGCAATCAATGATGATCTTTGTAAGAAAAGTTCTTCTTACATTGCCAAGCGTTTACTCTTATCCACTTACATGCCTCAAGTCAAATCTAGTAACAAGAACAAGAAAGATTCTTCCTCTAGTAGTAACAATAATCATGCTAAATCCAATATTGTTGCTTCTAGTAGTTCTCTTGATTCCACTAATGATTATCTTAGCCAAGTTACACTTGAGCAAGAAAATAGCTTATTGAAGGGAATTATAGAGAAAGGTGTTTACAAGAGCCTTGCCGGAAGTAAGCAATTCGAGGAAATTGTACGCAAGCAAGGAAGGCACCGGAAGAATCAAGGTGTTGGTTTTGAACGAAAGTTCAATGCCAATGGAGTTGAGTGGGAAGAAGATCAATACCCCAAGACGAAGTTTGTTCCTCAACAAGAGAAGTATGATCCTACTTCTTTCAAAGGGACACAAGCTCAAGATGATCTTCCACCACAAGACCACAAGCAAAAAGGCAAGACAAGCTTCAAGAGGAAATTGATGCATTTGAAGAAGCTCCTAAGGCCTTGGTCAAGTGGGTTCCCAAGACTACTTCAAGTTCCACTTCATCAAGTACAACTACAACACCAAGGATTCCCATCAAGATGGTGTGGATCCCGAAGAAGAACTAGAGAGTTCTTGAGGGTGACTCCGCCAACATACTTCACTCTTATCATCTTGGCAAGAACAAGTGCAATCAACTTCCACATCTTGCACTAGTTCAAGGAGTCACAAACCCTCTTGTTGGTAAGACAAGGGACAAGGTAACCTAAAAGCTTTCATAGACATCATCTTGTGTGTGCATCACTTTATGTCTATGGATATCCTTGTTTGTTCCTTGTGGGACTAACTCGTGTAGGTATTGAAAGTGCAACTCACTCCAATGGATAGCTTCAAATGATCTACATCAACATTGAGCATCCACATCTTCAACATCTACATGAAGTCATCATCGACAAAACCCAAGGTTAGTTCATCCCTCTTAGGGGGGATCTCACATCTAGGGGGAGCTTTACTCTAAGAATTGAGCTAAAGCAACTCTAATGGTGTGAACACAACAATGCTTTATGTAAAAGTGGTAACCCCACTTGTGCTTAAACGATGAGTATGACCTATGATCAAATGTTCTCATTTGACTCCTGAGTCAATATACTCATATATAGATGACCTAGTCATCGCAAATTGTTTGATCGATGCTAGAATTGGTTGTGCATGCTTTGCCACATATTTCAATTGCCATTTTATTGTGTGAGCATGTTGATTGCATATTTTACTCATTCGAGGACATCCACTTGTTGTTTTGATTGATTGGTTTTCTTTTCTTTTGCCAAGTGGATGGACAAGAATGCCTAAGAACCCTCTCTAGCTATCTATGTGTTTCTCGTCTCAAACTCTATTCATGCTACATCACAAAATTTGATCAAGTCAGATTCGAACCACTCTGTGTGAGGAGCACTCGGAGTCCCCGATTCGTCATAGACTTAAACTTCCAAAACTTCTTTATGTGTTTCGGTCTGACCGATTCATCCATTTCGGTCATACCGAGATCACTAAGTCGATCTAGGTTTTCAGTCTCGGTGCAACCGATTTGAACCTTTCGGTCACACCGAGTTTCAGTAACTGATTGCAGTTATGAATCTCGGTGCCACCGAGTTGTTCCACTCGGTCACACCGACAGGGTCGGGCTATATATACCCACAGGTCAAATTTTGGAAAACTTTCCGAACCTCTTCGACCCACTCTTAGCCCGCTCTGCCTCTAGGGTCTCCGGATCATCTTCCTCGTCGCCAGCCGCCTCCTGCCGCTGGTCTCCGCCGTCGTCAACGGGAATCATCCCCGCCGTTGCCGCCGTAGCGAGTTCATCGCCGAACTAGGGTATGAACTCGATCACTGTGCTATCCCTATCTGATTCCTAGCACATTGTGTTCGCCATGTATCTTGCCACGATTGAGATCATTCTTATCCAGTCAAAACACTCCATAGTTTAGTCGTGAATTGAAAATTTAGGGTTAGGTTTCCGCCGAAACCATCTCGGACCCACCGAGTTGTGGAACTCGGTACCACCGATTCGGCTCGGGCCATTGCACATGTAATTTTCGGTCTGAACGAGAATTGCAAATCGGTGTGACCGAGATCAGGACTTTGTGAAACCCTAGCAGTCTCGGTGCCACCGAACTGTGACTCGGCCTGACCAAGTTCACTAGTTTAGGTTCCAACAGCTGCTTTGGTATCACCGAGTTTACAAATCGGTTGATCCGAAATGCTTTCTGTGGAAAACTAAAACTAAGTTTTTGACTCATTCTTTTGCAAAAACCTCTGCATTTTGTGATGCTCATCCACTCTATCTCATCTATATCTATTCACAGGGTCTGCTGTCAGCGTTTGCAATATGTTTGATCAGAGTGACAGCCAGAACAGGTCAGAGGAGCAGGTTCACCTGAGTGAGGGCACTAGGCCCTCTAGCAGTTAAGATGATGGTAGCAGGAGCACCCCAAGCAACTTACCCAAAGCTCCCACCAGGGCCAGAAAGAAGAAGACCTCTGAATCTGAGGATGAAGACTATGTGGCAGTTGAGGATGAGGCCACTTCCAAGAAGAAAGTGGTTAAGAAGGAATATAGCACTGCTGCTGCCACCAAGCCAGGCATGAAGCAAAAGGTTCCTGTAAAGAGAATTCCAATGTCTAAGGCCAAAGCATCTACTCAAGTCCCTTTGGGATCTGAACCCAAAGAGGCAGCTGCAGAAGGGAAGAAGAGGAAGGAGAGGATCAAAAAGACCACTGCTGAGTGCTTGGGAGATCCTAAATCATGATAGATTCTGAAGAGGAAGACGAAGAAGAGGTTGCTGCACCAGCACCCAAGGCACAAAAACTGATGGGTGATGCTATAAAGTCAGGGCCTGCAACATCAAAGCCCAAAGAAGCACCCAAAGCAGCCTCCAAGCCCAAGAGTGCACCTAAGAGGAATACCAGGAGTATACCAGCTGCTGAGAAGAACAAGGCCCCAGTGCCTGAAGTTGCTGCTGATGAAGATGATGAAGGACAAGTCCTGAGGAAGCTCAAACCCAAGATTCCAGACCACAATGATGCTCATCCTGTGGCTGAGAACATGAAAATCAGGAGAGACTCAGGGTTGAGGCTATGGAGAGAGTCAGGTCCATATGCCACCAGGAGAAGGACTGTTGTTGATTACAGGTTCCACACAAAGGAACAACATGATTTCTATGAGACAATTTTGTTGGATAAGAAGCCTATAGTGTGTGATATGAGGTGGGTCGACTGGACCTACATGAAGGAAAATGAAGAACACTATCCTGGAGTGTATGACAGCTTCAGTGCGTGTGGAGTTGCAGATTTTGTTGGGCAGAAGCTCACAAACTGGAATGATGAGCTCATTATGCAATTCTACTCCACATCACATTTCTATCCAGATGGCAGGATAGTTTGGATGTCTGAAGGAATGAGATACCAATCAACTATTGAGGAATGGGCCAATATGATCAATGCCCCAAAGGAAAGTGAAGATGACTTGGATGTTTATGCCAAGAAAAATATGGATCACACTTCTATGTCACAGATGTACAAGGAAATCCCAGACAAAGCTCTTGAGACTTTCAAGTTTGGGTCAGTCCATTTTCTTCTGTCAGGACTGCCAACGATCAACTGGATCCTAAGGCACACTCTCTTGCCAAAGTCAGGTGATCACAAGATGATCAGAGGCCATGCAATTAACTCTCTTCACATCTTTGATGTCCCACAGAAGTTCAAAGTCATGAGCCTAATAGTTGAAACTATCAAGAGGATAGCTGCAGATCAGAAGAGGAGTTGTGGGTATGCCCCACAGATCCAGGAGCTAATCAACTCCAAGATGGGCACTGGTACATATCTACTGGACAAGGAGCACATGCCTATCTATCCAGACTTCAAGGACAACATTGTGGTTATGAATGAGGATGAACCATCTTCTGTGCACGCACAAGCCAAGAAGGAGAAGGCAAAAGCTGAAAAGGCTGCAAGGATGCCAACTACTGAAGAAGCATCTCAGTATCTCCTGAAGAGCAAGCAAGATCGGCTTGGCTACCTGATTGCATCCACTCTGAGGATTGAGAAGGGACTGGCCACCCTGACTCAAAACCAGGAGAGTTTGGAAAGAATCATGGAGCAAAAATTCTATGACTTGGATGTGAAGGTAACTGAAATTCAGTCTATTGTGGAGCAACTTCAAGATGATATGCAGGAGAGGAAGGGCAGAACAACCACTGATGCATTTGCCAGAGTGCCTAGAGCTCAGAGGTCAACTGCAGTGCATGTTCCAGACACTAGAGCCACTTCATCTGCACCAGCTACAGCTTCAGCGCAACCAGCTCCAGCACCAGCTCCATCCACATCAACTGAAGTCTTTGTCCAAGGAGCCATCTCTACGCCACCACCTGAAGACCAAGCTTGAGAGACGTTTTAGTGCTATGCATTTTCTGTGAACTTTTTGGTAACTTGTTGCCAAAGGGGGAGAAACATGTATAGATCATAGGCTTCAAGAGAGAGCGTTGCTTTTTATTCTCTCTTGCTTTGGTGGTTGAACTTTGTTTGTCTTTTGATTGCTTGAGATACTATGCTATTATCTGTGAGACATTGATGATCATGTGCTTGATCATAAGCTACACTTATGCTTGTTAGATGATATTATCTTACTTATCCTTATATGATCATTCACTTTGCTTGGTGATGAGTGCATGTATTCAATCTTTATTATTTTGAGCGCTCCACCAAGATGTATGTGACATGGAAGAGTAACCCATGATCCTAACTCATTGTGCATTTGCAGTCCAAAGCAAATCTTAAGATATGCACAAATTTAGGGGGAGCTCTTGATTTTCACATACTTCTCAAAGCGACAATATCTTTCACTCTTATTATCATTTGTCGAAGCTTTGATCTATATGTTGTCATCAATTACCAAAAGGGGGGAGATTGAAAGTGCAACTATCCCTGGGTGGTTTTGGTAATTCCTAACAACATATAGCTCATTGAGCTAAGATTATTCCAAGATTAATATTTCAGGAAAAGCTCAATGAATGGCATGGCATGGATGAGGAAAGTGGATCCCTCAAAATTCTAAGGACAAAAAGTTTGGCTCAAGCTTGAAGCTCAAGACTCTACATTTTATATTTTAGTGATCCAAGATCACATTGAGTCTATAGGAAAAGCTAATACTATCAAGGAGGGATGAGGTGTTGCTTAATGGCTTGCTTGCTCAAAATGCTTAGTGATATGCTCAAAAACCCTCAACTACCTTCCCACATCCACATATGACCTAAACCAAAAGTCAAACTTGGCCCCACCGATTCTATCTATCTGGCGCCTCCGAGTTTCAAATGTCATAGCCACTGCCACAAACCCTAGGCAAATCGGTCTCACCGATAGGGATCTCGGTCTCACCGAGATGGGATTGTAATCTCTCTGTTTCCCTTCATAACGTTTCGGTCTTACCGAGATGAGCGATTGGTCCCACCGAGATTGCAATGTAAACTCTCTGTTTCCCTTTTGTAACATTTCGGTCTCACCGAGATGAGCGAATCGGTCCCACCGAGTTTACCTGACCAACTCTCTGGTTAGCATATTACCAAAAATCGTTCCCACCGAGTTTGTGTAATCGGTCACACCGAGATTACATTATGCCCTAACCCTAACCATATCGGTCCTACCGAGTTGCATCTCAGTCCCACCGAAAATCCTAACGGTCACTAGGTTTGCTGAATCGGTCCGACCGAGTTTAACCATTCGGTCCCACCGAGTTTGGCAAATTGTGTGTAACGGTTAGATTTTGTGTGGAGGCTATATATACCCCTCCACCCACTCTTCATTCATGGAGAGAGCCCTCAGAACATACCTACACTTCCAATACACATTTTCTGAGAGAGAACCACCTACACTTGTGTTGAGGTCAAGATATTCCATTCCAACCATATGAATCTTGATCTCTAGCCTTCCCCAAGTTGCTTTCCACTCAAATCTTCTTTCCACCAAATCCAAATCCTGTGAGAGAGAGTTGAGTGTTGGGGAGACTATCATTTGAAGCACAAGAGCAAGGAGTTCATCATCAACACACCATTTGTTACTTCTTGGAGAGTGGTGTCTCCTAGATTGGCTAGGTGTCACTTGGGAGCCTCCGACAAGATTGTGGAGTTGAACCAAGGAGTTTGTAAGGGCAAGGAGATCGCCTACTTCGTGAAGATCTACCGCTAGTGAGGCAAGTCCTTCGTGGGCGACGGCCGTGATGGAATAGACAAGGTTGCTTCTTCATGGACCCTTCGTGGGTGGAGCCCTGCATGGACTTGCGCAACTGTTACCCTCCGTGGGTTGAAGTCTCCATCAACGTGGATGTACGATAGCGCCACCTATCGGAACCACGACAAAAACATCCGTTTCTCCAATTGCGTTTGAATCCTCCAAACCCTTCCCTTTACATTCTTGCAAGTTGCATGCTTTACTTTCCGCTGCTCATATACTCTTTTGCATGCTTGCTTGAATTGTGTGAAGATTGCTTGACTTGTGCTAAGATAGCTAAAATCTGCCAAGAACTAAAATTGGGAAAAGGCTAGATTTTTATTTGGTCAAGTAGTCTAATAACCCCCCCCCCTCTAGACATACTTTCGATCCTACAAACGAGTTAAAGGATATGATCGACAAATCTTGACTTGAATCCACCGGAGAAGAAAAAGAATGAAGAATGATGAACTAGTAGAACATCTTCATGAGAATCGTCGGGTAAGAATATTGATGGAAAAGAATGGAGAGACTTCACAAGCATAAGATGGATACTTGATTAAGAAATCTGAGTCCTTGAAGAAAACAAGGGAGGGAGGGACAACAAAGACAACTTGGGATGGATGAAACGAACACCGTTGAGAAAGCTGAGATTGAATCTTGCGGATGTTGAAAATGAACGGATCCACTTGACGAAAGAGACACCGGTTGGAAAGAATTGACATGACAATCTCGATTATCATGAAGGATTGGTATCCACATAGGAATGTGAGGACACCATTTGGGGAAGGTATGGAATCAACACTTGACATTGAAGCAACTCGAATACCACAACTCAAAACAAAACAAAGGATTGGCTTGCAAAATAAGCCAGAACAAACATATGATAGAGATTTCGTCCGAAGTTTTCGTGGTGGGACCTACACGGGCTCGATCGTACAGCACCATCATGTACAAGGCAGTGCACATGACATACGAAGCGTCCCCGAGTCAGCATAGCCAAGGACTCTTTAAGACGCAACGAGACCACTGTAAAACAAACTGTGGATAGGCGGACCACTAGACGTCGAACCCCAATTTCATATCATACATCTGTCAGAAAGATATCCTAAGAGCTACTTGAATTCCCACTTATAAACTCCTGAAATTTTCCAGTTATGCAATCAGGTATTGGGGATACAGGGGAAGCATAATATCTCACCCAAAACTAACAAAACCTACATCCAGCTGCATCCATCCTTCAACACATAACCAAGAAACCTTCGGAAATCGTTTACCTCAACCTTCGAAAAGCATCCGTTATACGAGTTATGGCAATACTCCCGAACTCCCGCCCCAGTACTGGGTGGCATCGAGGTTATCTCACCAACAACTGCATAAAAGAGATTTTCGATGTCGGCAAAACTCAGGTATTCCAGAACTGCAACGATAAAATTGTGACGACAACACCTCGGAGCTCAACTCCCCGGGACACTGCCACAACCCCTAAATGTCAGGAGGCACCAAGAACAATGTTCTCTTCACAAAACCATCGGAACGATTCCAAGATACCCGCGTGATCCTAAAAAAAATTTAGTGAAATTTGAGAAGAGAAGAGTCAAAACTCTACGTCAGGATGCCTCACCAGAGCGACAAAGGGACTGAGGAGTAAAAAGAATCCTACTCTCCGATATATATAATCCTAAATGACTCAAAAAAAATTCTAGACTCAACAACGCCAGCGATTCGATCAAGCAGGGGGCTCCTAAGGTCGGGGAAGGCTCTGATTACCAACTTGTAACGCCCTCGATGCGGCTATATCTCTCACGTGTCGAAGCACGACTTAGAGGCATAACCGCATTGAAAGCAATGTCGCAAGTGAGGTAATCTTCACAACAACCCATGTAATGAATAAGAAAGGAGGTACATAGTTGGCTTACAATCACCACTTCACACAATACATGAATAAAGCATTACATCATCTAGATACAATCAAGGTCCGACTACGGAATCCAAAATAACAGAAGACTACCCCAAAAGCTACACAGATCCCCGATCTCCATTAGCAATTTAAAGCAAACAACAATTTTAAACATTTTAATTGATGTTATCATGATGCGGATGACATGTGCAAGTTTTATGCAGTATTTATGAAAATGTTGGCATGATAAGATATGAGGCATTTGTCATCGTGGCGGAAACAAAAGGGGTGCCACGGCAACGACAACGGAAATGATGCCACGGCAACATTCCGGTTCCGACAACTCATTGAGACGTCGGTGCAAAAGAAAGTGTGGCGAGAGCATGCAAAAGATGGTGGGGTGATCCCGGCTACCGGGTTCCCACGGGTTAGCGGCAAATGAGGAGGACCGAGCAAGTGACAACTTGGACACGGTGCAAACATAGGGTGCACTCATACATCACACAACATGCATTCGTTCCGCGGGTCATCGTCTCGGCGGTTATACCTTCGAAGTGTGCATTCGGGGGCGAAACGCGTTCGGATACGATGGAAGTAGACGTTCTCGTGATGTAGTGGAAATAGTCGTTCACGGCGGAGAGGAACTTGGCATTTTTCAACCCGAGTCTTCGGCGACGATAGTTGTGCACGTTCCAACATCAAACTTGGAGGGACACCGATGTCGTGGTACTTGGTAAATCCCAGAGACGGTAGTCGACGATACAGGAAGGCGGTCTTGACAAATCCAAGTAGCACCATACACACGTCCACGGGGTCTTGGAGGGTCGATGATAGTGATACACATGTTTTAGTCGTTGTAGTCGAACTTGATGAAACCGAACTCTTTGGGATCGTCGTGGTACTTGGGGTCGTCGGACTTGCTGGTTTCAATTCGACGGTAGTTGTACACTTGTTGACGAGGTACTTGGTGCATCTAAGTCATCGGGGTACTTGGCGGTCTCGGTCTTAACCGAGATGAGACAAAAATGGCGACGGTGCACGATGAGGAGGGTCCTACAGCAACAGGGGTCGACGGCGGACATGCTCCAGCGGCCCCGGTCGCCGACAGCAGGGGTGTGAGGCGAGCGGCAGCCCCCTGGTGGTCGCGGACGATGGCGTGCAGAAGAGCAGCGGCAGCAGGGCGCGGTTGCCGTGGTGTGGCAGCGCAGAAGTGAGGGCACGAGGTCGAGCTCCTGGTGCTCGATGAAGACAGCGCGGACGAAGAGGGGCCCGACAGGGAAACTGACGAAGGAGGGTACGGAGGAGCTCGCTGATGAGGCGCCGAGCAGCAGCGAGGAGGAGAAGGGAGCAAGGGCACTCCGGGTGTCGAGTGGCGCCTGGTCGGGAGCGCGCCATGGCGAGGCAAGCAGGAGGCGGGCGCTGGCTCGCTGGAGAAGGAGAGAGGGAGGACGCGGCGGCCAGAGGAGTTGATGGCGACGGGTGGTGCAGGAGGATGGCCGGTGTGCACGGAGCGACGATGGTCGCCGGAGGCGAGGACGCGGGGTCGGCGTGGTCACGCGCCCAGGGCGGCGGCGGACCAGAGAGTAGCTCTTGCTCTCCCTCTGTTTGTAGATGCGGCGTAGGAGAAGGACGAAAGGAGAGGGGATCGAGGGAGAGGAAGGTTCAGTCGCACGCTCTCCAGGTGGCGGGTGGATACGAGGGAGAGGGACTCGCTAGGGTTACGGGGGGGCGTGACTGGGCCTTAGGGAGGTCGGCCCAGGGAGAGGGAAGGCTGCGCCTAGGGAGGCCTTGCTGGCTGTATGGGCCTCGCTGGAGCCCACTTCGGCTGGGCTCTCTCTACTCTCTCCCCTTTCTTCTAAAAAAACAGAGAAGTAGAAGAAAGGAAAAAGGAGAGAAGAGAAAGTTGGAAGAGGAATTTGGACATGCGGTTAATTTTCTTGGACTCACAAAAAAAAAGTTTGACCCAAGAAAAATTAGAAACGGCAAGGTTGAAAGATATAAATTCAAACTCATTTGAATTTAATTCAAATGGGTTTGAACTGGGACTTGGTAAAAGGAAGGTCCAAAATGTTGAGAATTTAGGACGAGCCTCGAAAAATGGGAAAAGAATTGTTGGCAAAGTTTGGAGGTGCAACTTGAAGCATAAGAGGCATGGAATTAAATTACAAGTGTGTTATGGTGATTCCAAAGTTAATGGAATATTTATAATAGCTCCCTAAATATTAGGAGGTTAATGTTATAAAGAGAAGTCACTCTTCCCTCGATTTAAATGGATCGAAAATCCACACAATTTATTTAGTTGAGATGCAAAAGATTTATGACATGATGGCATGATGACATGATGCAATGCAAAAATAAAAGGAGCAAGCAAAAATGAAACACACGGAGAAACCCGGAACCTATGGAAATCTTCTCGAGCATCGGTCTTGGGGCGTCACAGCCCCCTGCCCCCGTATATAAAGGAGCAAGGGGAGGAGGCGGCCGGCCAGGGAGAGGCACGCCAAGAGGGGGAGACTAGGAGTAGGACTCCTCCTTTTCCTAGTAGGAGTAGGAGAGGGAAGGAAAGGGAGAGGAGGAGAAGGAAAGACGGGGCCGACCCCCTTTACCCTAAACCAATTCGGTTTGGGACTTGGGGGCACCCCCCACTCCCCTTGCTGCCCTCTATTCCACTAAGGCCCATGTAGGCCCATTAAGCCCCCCAGGTTGGTTCCGGTAACCCCCCAGTACTCCGGTATATGTCTGAAACCTTCCGGAACCTTTCCGGTGTCCGAAAATAGTCGTCCAATAGATCGATCTGTGCGTCCCGACCATTTTGAGACTCCTCGGCATGTTCGTGATCATATCCGGGACTCCGAACTACCTTCGATACATCAAAACACAAAAAAGCACAATACCGATCGTCACCGAACTTTAAGCGTGCGGACCCTACGGGTTCGAGAACTATGTAGACATGACCGAGACACGTCTCCGATGAATAACCAATAGCGGAACCTGGATGCTCATATTGGCTCCCACATATTCTACGAAGATCTTTATCGGTCAAACCGCATAAGAACATACGTTGTTCCCTTTGGCATCGGTATGTTACTTGCCCGAGATTCGATCGTCGGTATCTTAATACCTAGTTCAATCTCGTTACCGGCAAGTCTCTTTACTCATTCCGTAATACATCATCCCGCAACTAACTCATTAGTTACAATGCTTGCAAGGCTTATAGTGATGTGCATTGCCAAGTGAGCACAGAGATACCTCTCCGACAATTGGAGTGACAAATCCTAATCTCAAAATATGCCAACTCAACAAGTACCTTCGGAGACACCTGTAGAGCACCTTTATAATCACCCAGTTACGTTGTGACATTTGATAGCACACAAAGTGTTCCTCCGATAAACGGGTGTTGCATAATCTCATAGTCATAGGAACATGTATAAGTCATGAAGAAAGCAATAGCAACATACTTAACGATCAAGTGCTAAGCTAACGGAATGGGTCAAGTCAATCACACCATTCTCCTAATAATGTGATCCCGTTAATCAAATGACAACTCATGTCTATGGCTAGGAAACATAACCATCTTTGATCAACGAGCAAGTGAAGTAGAGGCATACTAGTGACACTCTGTTTGTCTATGTATTCACACATGTATCTGTTTCCTGTTAATATAATTCTAGCATAAATAATAAACATTTATCATAATATAAGGAAATAAATAATAACTTTATTATTGCCTCTGGGGCATGTTTCCGTCAAAATCTACAAGTGGTCGCTATTAGAAACAACAATAAACCATGATAAATAATGGACAAAAGACCTTACTTACCATATTGCTTGATGAGATGTTGTTATCTATCCCCTTGCAGCGACGTCGGTTCAGAACCCTTGTTGATGGGTTCCTTTTAAACATCTCCAATATTCTGAAAGAATTTTTTTTTAAATGCATGTTTTATATTATCATGTATAACATACTTAGCTATATGCAACTCTTCTCGTGATGTTTCAGTCTGGTCTGTCATCGTTACATTAGTGCGTACGTAAGAACCCACTTTATACTGCATCTTATAATGAAAGTGGAAGATTTAAAATATAAGTGATATTTTATACTGCATCATATAAACATATATAGTATATAATAAAAATAAAAGTGAAACTAGCACAGCTGCTTTAATTTCTAAAAAACGGTTTCTTCTTTTGACACCTAACTTTTTTTGGAAAGATTTCCACCTAACCATATCACCACGTGGAGTTCACTCCTCTCCCTCACTACATCCAGTCCACTTCTATTTCACGCCTATGGGGAGAGGCACACAAGGAGTAGAGGAATACGAGCCAAGGCGTGATGTCCCTCCCATCTGTTTCACGCCTGACTACTCTTCCCTGGCTCGACGACCACCACAAATGTTTCTACATTAAGTATTTCTTTTTGGACTATGGAATTTGGACGTATCGTAGCATTGTCTGTCATGACCCATTTCAGCTCTTCGATGAAAGAGTTTTTTATTCATTTTTATTTTTGTTGTTCAGAAAAATATGAATATATATTTAATTTGAGAAGGTGTTTTTTCTAATTTGTTAGAATATTTTTTTAAATGGAATCATTTTTATGATGACTAACATTTTTTGAATATTATATTTCATTTGTAATAGCTATGTGAGAGCACCAACTATGATGCATCCTAAACATAATTCTAAAAATGATTAACATGGAAGATAATAGCATATTTAAAATCTACATGTTTTTTTAAGAAATTTTCATATATAACATGATAGATTTGATGCTAGGATTTAACAGATATCATTATTTTTTAAATATTTGATGAATTTGAAAAAAGAAATTTAACAAAGAGAAAAAGTAGGTCGGGTCGAGCAGAGGTCACGTGGTGCAGCCAAAAGAAAAAAAGAAGGGAGAGTAGGGATCGATCCCTGGTCTACCGAATACAGGACAGAAGTTCCAACCAGCCAAGTAGGAAAATATGCTTCTGATATATGAGTGTTACCTTATATGAACCAAACCAAACGCAAGGCGGATGCAGCCGCATCGAAATATTTTTTTCTCACTTACCGATGGCATAGTGGGTAATTAGTGCGAACTTCAGGGGTAATTTTCCTGACGAATGACCAGAAGCACTATTTGCTTTATTATTAACTAGCAAAAGAGCCCGTGCGTTGCAACGGAAGAGAAAACATAACACACACTCTTAACTCAACAACCATCACTCAAGACTACAATAGGTCCATCTCCTTTATTTTTGTGAGGCATCATATTTGTGTTGCCACTTATCCTCCTTCTCACTCTCGCCGGCGATGGCCTCGGTGTTCACACAAAACAACAAAAAACGTGTGTTGAATATGGTTAATCCTAAGGCGTCTCTCTCGCCCTCTCTCCTCCCTCTCCCTCTCTCTCTCCCTCTCTCTCTCTCTCGCTCGCTTTCTCTCACTCTCGCGATGAGAAATCTGTTGTTTTCCTCTGCGACATTTTTCAGAGGTATGCATGTGTAGTTATCAATGTTTTCTTTTTCGTATATGGTTATAGTGGCGTGTTTATTTGCAATCTGGATCGCCGCCGGTATGAAAAAAACGAATCTTGCGCTATAAATTATAAGTTTGCTTCCATAACAATATTTTAAAAATATTTAACAGGTAAAATTAACATCATATTTAGATTCCGCAAATTTTTCTAATAAAATTTCATATATAATATGTTAAAATCAAAGCTACGGTTTAAAAGATACAGATAATTTAGAAAATCATTTGGTTTGACTCAAATATATTCCAAAATAATATTTAAAAATACTTAACAGGTAAAAATAATCTCATATTCATATTCTACATATTTTTCTAATCAAATTTCATATATAACATGTTCAAATCAGAGTTACGGTTTAAAAGATATGGATGATTTTAAAAAGCATTTGTTTGACTTAAATATGATGCGCGGATGAATTACCTAAAACATCAGGGGGGGGTTAGGAAAATATAGAATAATGGTTCGGTGTGACTTAAATCCGGACAGCAGGTTGATTTCAAGAAAAGACAGGGACTTTTGTGTAAAATACAAAAATAACGATTTGTTTTAACTTAAAACAGAACTGCAGGTTGAATTCTCTGAAATAGATGGACTTTTCTGAAAAATGCCATGACGGACGAAAGAAACCCAATTTACTTTATTATTAGGTAAAGATAAAGATTTCTGATTTATAATTCATAATTTATAATATAATATAATTTATATTTATATTTATATAGTTAGGGGAAGAGGGGAAGATTAATTAGGTAAAGATAAAGATAAAGATTAAAGTCCACCGTTTCCAGAGATAATATCGTTGACATGGTCAATCCCCACTGATTCCTCTCCCTACTATGCAATTCAGAGGAAGAAACTACCGAAAAATTAGGCACCAAGTACAAATCCTTCTATGTCCGAATAGTTTCCCCCAAATTGCATTCCACCAAATCCGCTGTTATCATGTGCATCTGGTCCAATCATACCTTCCCCATATGGAGCAGAGGGGATCTCACTTGCCTGATTGCAGAACAAATCCCTCGCTCTTCTCCTTGATTGCTCCAGGCATCGCTCCCGATTCTTTGCCCGCCAGAATATGCGCCTCGATCTAGTCCGAAATTCCTCCCACTCCTGCCTGCTGAAGAGGCCCCCGACGAGGCCGGCTCCAGGAGGGGGAGCCCCCTTTCCCGACGAGACCGCCGGCGCTACCATGGACACAGCCGAAACTGCCATTACTTCCTCCAAATTTGATCAAGACTATGGTAAATCAATGGGACATGATTAGGTGCTGCAAAACAAATTCTGTCGGGACACTTCGGACCCAAGAGAAGCTTGACATCACTTCACCATGTCCTCAACTCATGTTCAGATTGCTGAGACATGCCCTACTTGGAACGACACCATCTTCCATATACAAACTCTGGACTGGTGATAACCCACAAGTATAGGGGATCGCAACAGTTTTCGAGGGTAGAGTATTCAACCCAAATTTATTGATTTGACACAAGGGGAGCCAAAGAATATTCTCAAGTATTAGCAGCTGAGTTGTCAATTCAACCACACCAGGAAACTTAATATCTGCAGCAAAGTGTTTAGTAGCAAAGTAATATGATAGTAGTGATAATGGTAGCAAAAGGTAATAGTAGTAAAAGCAATGTTTTTGGTATTTTGTAGTGATGATAGCAATAGCAACGGAAAAGTAAATAAGCGAAGCACAATATATGGAAAACTCGTAGGCAATGGATCGGTGATGGAGAATTATGCCGGATGCGGTTCATCATGTAACAGTCATAACCTAGGGTGACACAGAACTAGCTCCAGTTCATTGATATAATGTAGGCATGTATTCCGAATATAGTCATACGTGCTTATGGAAAAGAACTTGCATGACATCTTTTGTCCTACCCTCCCGTGGCAGCGGGGTCCTTACGGAAACTAAGGGATATTAAGGCCTCCTTTTAATAAAGAACCGGAACAAAGCATTAACACATAGTGAACACATGAACTCCTCAAACTACGGTCATCACCGATAAGTATCCCGATTATTGTCACTCCAGGGTTAACGGATCATAACACATAGTAGGTGACTATAGACTTGCAAGATAGGATCAAGAACACTCATATATTGATGAAAACATAATAGGTTCAGATCTGAAATCATGGCACTCGGGCCCTAGTGACAAGCATTAAGCATAGCAAAGTCATAGCAACATCAATCTCAAAACATAGTGGACACTAGGGATCAAACCCTAACAAAACTAACTCGATTACATGATAGATCCCATCCAACCCATCACCGTCTAGCAAGCCTACGATGAATTACTCACGCACGGCGGTGAGCATCATGAAATTGGCGATGGAGGATGGTTGGTGATGATGATGGCGACGGATTCGCCTCTCCGGAGCCCCGAACGGACTCCAGATCAGCCCTCCCGAGAGGTTTTAGGGCTTGGCGGCGGCTCCGTATCGTAAAACGCGATGATTTCTTCTCCTTGATTTTTTTCTCATCGAAACTCAATATATGGAGGTGGAGTTGGAGTCGGAGAGGCAGCAGGGGGCCCACGAGGTAGGGGGGCGCCCCCCACCCTCGTGGCAAGACGGTGGGCCCCCTGGCCTTCATCTTTGGCAGGTATTTTTTTATTTTCTGAAAAGTGTCTCCGTGAAGTTTCAGGTCATTCCGAGAATGTTTGCTCCTGCACATAAATAACACCATGGTAGTTCTGCTGAAAACAGCGTCAGTCCGGGTTAGTTCCATTCAAATCATGCAAGTTAGAGTCCAAAACAAGGGCAAAAGTGTTTGGAAAAGTAGATACGTTGGAGACGTATCAACTCCCCCAAGCTTAAACCTTTGCTTGTCCTCAAGCAATTCAGTTGACAAACTGAAAGTGATAAAGAAAAACTTTTACAAACTCTGTTTGCTCTTGTTGTTGTAAATATGTAAAGCCAGCATTCAAGTTTTCAGCAAAGATTATAACTAACCACATTCACAATAACGCATAGATCTCAAGTTTACTAATATCAATAGCATAATAATAAAACTCGGATGACAACACTTTCTCAAAACAATCATAATATGATATAACAGGATGGTATCTCGCTAGCCCTTTTTGAGACCGCAAAACATAAATGCAGAGCACCTTTAAAGACCAAGGACTGACTAGACATTGTAATTCATGGTAAAAGAGATCCAGTCAAGTCATACTCAATGTAAACTAACAGTAATGAATGCAAATGACAGCGGTGCTCTCCAACTGGTGCTTTTTAATAAGAGGATGATTACTCAGCATAAAAGTAAATAGATAGGCCCTTCACAGAGGGAAGCAGGGATTTGTAGAGGTGCCAGAGCTCGGTTTTAAAACAGAGGTGAATAATATTTTGAGCGGTATACTTTCATTGTCAACATAACAACCAAGAGATGGCGATATCTTCCATGTTACACACATTATAGGCGGTTCCCAAACAGAATGGTAAAGTTTATACTCCCCCTTCCACCAACAAGCATCAATCCATGGCTTGCTCGAAACAACGAGTGCCTCCAACTAATAAGAGTCCTAGGGGGAGTTTTGTTTGCAATCATTTTGATTTAGTTTGCATAAATCATGGGACTGGGCATCCCGGTGACCAGCCATTTATCTCGTGAATGATGAGCGGAGTCCACTCCTCTTGAGAATAACCCGCCTAACATGGAAGATACAGATAGCCCTAATTGATACATGAGCTATTCGAGCATACAAAACAGGATATTTATTTGAAGGTTTAGAGTTTGGCACATACAAATTTACTTGGAACGACATGTATATACCGTATATAGGTAGGTATAATGGACTCATGTGAAATAACTTTGGGGTTTAAGAGATTGGATGCACAAGCAGTATTCCCGCTTAGTACAGGTGAAGGCTAGCAAAAGACTGGGAAGCGACCAGCTAGAGAGCGACAACAGTCAAGAACATGCATTAAAATTAATCAACATCGAATGCAAGCATGAGTAAGATATAATCCACCATGAACATAAATATCGTGAAGGCTATGTTGATTTTGTTTCAACTACATGCGTGAACATGTGCCAAGTCAAGTCACTTAAATCATTCAGAGGAGGATACCACCCTATCATACCACATCATAACCATTTTAATAGCATGTTGGCACGCAAGGTAAACCATTATAACTCATAGCTAATCAAGCATGGCACAAGAAACTATGATCTCTAGTTGTCATTGCAAACATGTTTATTCATAATAGGCTGAATCAGGAACGATGAACTAATCATATTTACAAAAACAAAAGAGGTCGAGTTCATAACAGCTTTTCTCATCTCAGTCTGTCCATCATATATCATCATAATTGCCCTTCACTTGCACGACCAAACGATGTGAATAATAATAATGGTGCATGTGCATTGGACTAAGATGGAATCTGCAAGCATTCAATAAGTAGGAGAAGACAAGGCAATATGGGCTCTTTTGTCAGATCAACAATAATGCATATAAGAGCCACCTCAACAATTTAATTATGGTCTTCTCCTATCGACCCCCAAAGAAAAGAAAAGAAATAAAACTATTTACACGGGAAAGCTCCCAACAAGCAAAAGAAGAACATGAAATCTTTTTGGGTTTTCTTTTGGTTACTACTACAAGCATGGAAAGTAAACTGATTAAAAGCTACAACAAATTTTTTGGTTTTTTCTTAAGGTTTATTAAACACACAAGAAGAAAGCATAAAAAGGAAATTAAACTAGCATGGATGATATAATGAAAAAGTATGAGCACGGACATCTAGCAATGAGTGTGTGAGCATAAATGTAATGTCGATGAGAAATACATACTCCCCCAAGCTTAGGCTTTTGGCCTAAGTTGGTCTATGGCCACGGCTGGCCTGGCGGATATCCATAATAATAGTTGTTGGGGTCGTACTGTGATGCAGCAGATATCGCCTGCTGAGCTGCAGCGTGGCGACGAGCAGCCTCCTCTCTGGTGATAGTATATCCTCCTCTTGCCTGATAATCAAAGAAAGCAGGAGTAGGGAGAGTAATACGGACAGCACGTCGTCTGTCAAAGATTAGTCGATACTGGAGAGGTGATTCGTTCCTCTCGACAAACTGATGGTGAACCATAGCATTAAAATCTAGATAGGCAGGAGGTAATTCAATATCATCTTCGCACACATCTATACCAAGAAAATTAGCTACGCGGGTTGCATAAATTCCACCAAAGAAATCTCCATTACATCTATTAAGATGCAACCTACGTGCAACAATGGCTCCCAATATATGATTTGTCTCCTAACACAGCACTACTAAGAATACTGAGATCAGGGACACACACGTGACATGCCTCATCTTTACCATTTATGCATCTACCTATGAAGAGAGCAAAATAATGTATAGCAGGAAGGTGAATGCTCCCTATGATAGCTTGTGTAATATCTCTAGATTCTTCCACAGTTATATTAGCAAGAAAATCTCTAAATTCAGATTTGTGAGGATCTCTTATACTACCCCATTGTGGAAGTTTGCATGTAGTGGTAAAATCCTCTAAGTCCATGGTATAAGATTTATCATAAAGATCAAACAGGACAGTTGGAGAATTACGTGAAGTGGAAAATTCAAACCTCCTCACAAAGGAGCTAGTGAGTTCATGATACTGACTGCACTTTTCTTCCTCGAAGCTCATGAGATCAGCGTTACGCAAATATGCGTTGAATTCTTCTTTTATTCCCGCTTGATCCATAAAATTTTCAGAAGGCCACTCACAAGGACGCACTGGAGCGTCTCTCGGTGGCTCTTCGTCAGCATCACGCATTGCAAGCCTGGGTCCTTGCTTCTTTGAAGAACCACCTTGGAAAATTTTCCTAAGCATTTTTCTTCCTCTGAAAAATTCTGAAATTTTTTAGTAACTTCAAAATAAAAGTAAACCAAACTCAATAATATTGCTAGTAACTACTCCTACAAGTGCCTAGAGCCTATATCATGCATCAAAACTACTTGGAACCATATAAATTTGACATGCAAGCTCAAGAACAGGGTCACCTAAGCAGCAAAAATTTGCAATGAATAAAGCACTAGAACAAAAACTAATTGGACCAATGGAGGACTCACATACCAAGGAACAATCTCTCCAAGCAGTTTTGTGAGAGGTGCTTTGAGCAAGGAGATCGAAAATGGCAGCAAAACGAGTTTGGACTTGGGTTTGAGCTGGTTTTTCGTATGCGGGGGAGAAATATGAAGTGTGTGGGTGCAGGAATAAGTGGAGGAGGGCCACCGCGGGCCCACGAGGCAGGGGCGCGCCCTAGGGGGTGGGCGCGCCCTCCACCCTCGTGGCAAGGTGGTTGGCCCCACTGGTGTGTTCTTTGTTCCATAAATCCTCAAATATTCTAGAAAAAATCATATTTAATTTTCAGGGCATTTGGAGAACTTTTATTTTCGAGGTATTTTTATATTGCACGGATAATCAGATAATAGACAGAAAAATAGTTATTTTATTTTATTTAATATAAATAACAGAAAGTAAAAGTGGGGTACAGAAGGTTGTGCCTTCTAGTTTTATCCATCTCATGGTCATTAAAAGGAATCCACTAACAAGGTTGATCAAGTCTTGTTAACGAACTCATTTCGAATAACATGGAACCAGAGAAATTTCGAATAACACTATGTTACCTCAAAGGGGATATGCACCTCCCCAATAATAAGAATATCATATTTCTTCTTGACAGTAGGAAGAGGAAATTCAAAACCTCCAAATATAATCGATGGAATCTTTCCAATAGAGTTGATACTATGAACTTGAGGTTGTTTCCTCGGAAAGTGTACCGTGTGCTCATTATCATTAACATGAAAAGTGACATTGCCTTTAGTGCAATCAATAACAGCCCCTGCAGTATTCAAAAAGGGTCTTCCAAGAATAATAGACATACTATCATCCTCGGGAATATCAAGAGTAACAAAGTCCGTTAAAATAGTAACGTTTGCAACCACAACAGGCACATCCTCACAAATACCGACAGGTATAGCAGTTGATTTATCAGCCATTTGCAAAGATATTTCAGTAGGTGTCAGCTTATTCAAGTGAAGTCTACGATATAAAGAGAGAGGCATAACACTAACACCGGCTCCAAGATCACATAAAGCAGTTTTAACATAATTTCTTTTAATGAAGCATGGTATAGTGGGTACTCCTGGATCTCCAAGTTTCTTTGGTATTCCACCCTTAAAAGTATAATTAGCAAGCATGGTGGAAATTTCAGCTTCCGGTATATTTCTCTTATTTGTAATAATATCTTTCATGTACTTTGCATAAGGATTGGTTTTGAGCATATCAGTTAATCGCATACGTAAAAAGATAGGTCTAATCATTTCAGCAAAGCGCTCAAAATCCTCATCATCCTTTTTCTTGGATGGTTTGGGAGGAAAAGGCATGGGTTTCTGAACCCAAGGTTCTCTTTCTTTACCATGTTTCCTAGCAACAAAGTCTTTCTTATTATAACGTCGATTCTTTAATTGTGGGTTATCAAGATCAATAGTAGGTTCAACTTCTATGTCATTATCATTACTAGGTTGGGCATCATCATGAACATTATTATTAACATTATCATTAGTTTCAGGTTCATTACCAGATTGTGTTTCAGCGTCAGAAATAGAAATATCATTTGGATTCTCAGGTGTTTCAACAATAGGATCACTAGAAGCATGCAAAGTCCTATCATTTTTCTTTTTTTTCTTTTTAGAAGAACTAGGTGCATCTAAATTATTTCTTTTAAAATCTTGCTCAATTCTCTTAGGGTGGCCTTCAGGATACAAAGGTTCCTGAGTCATTCTACCAGTTCTAGTAGCCACTCTAACAGCATTATCATTATTTTTACTATTCAATTCATTGAGCAAATCATTTTGAGCTTTAAGTACTTGTTCTACTTGAGTGGTAGCCATAGAGGCATGTTTACTAATAAGTTTAAGTTCACTTTTAACATTAGCCATATAATCACCCAAGTGTCCAAGCACATTTGAATTGTATTTCAGTTGTCTACCAAAATAAGCATTAAAATCTTCTTGCTTAGCCATAAATTTGTCAAACTCATCTAAGCATGGGCTAGCAAACTTAGTAAATGGGATTACAACTTTATCATATCTATAGAGAGAATTTACCTTTACCAGCTGTGTCGGGTTATCAAGACCATGAGTTTCGTCGATAGGTAAAGGATTTGGATTATATGTTTCTTCAACAGGCGGTGTCGGAGATATACCCCGCGGTGTAACCCGGCTGGATGTATGACCCGGATGGATCTTGACGACTCACGGATAACCCGCCCGAACTTGGCGGCTCATTAGTCCCGGCGGGTGTTTCAGATGAAGGACTAGGCCCAAGGCCTAGAAGACCGGCTCATGTTAATGGTGGGCCGGCTTAAGGGGAAAGCATAAGGAATATTCTCCTACAAAGGGAAGCAAGACTAGGACTCCACTTGTAATAGGTTAATACTAATTCTACTAGGACTAGTCATGTAACCCGCCCCTTCAACATATATAAGGAGGGGCAGGGCTTCCCAAAAAGGGACAAGCAACAAGAAAATAATCTCTAGGGCTAGACACAAAGGGGGAGCCGGCTTATGCGGCGACTCTCTCATGAGCATAATGAGATCTAGCCACAAACAGCATGTAGGGTTATTACCGGATGATGTTTCCCGGGGCCCGAAGCTGTCTAAATCCTTGTCTTATGTTACGTCTCTCGATTCCGCTCAACCCCTCTCAAGCTACCACATAGATGCGTTGGTTTCGCGACTAAGTCCTGACACTAGGACATCTGTCGTGACAATTCCACGACAGTTGGCGCCCACCGTGGGACCTGCGCATGATGGTTTGAGTTCTTGGAGGGATCTCTCCCAGGGATCGAGAAGCTTATAATCCTTCGGATGAACCAGTTTGGAGGGATTTACATCAACTTTGCAGATCACTAGCCCGGATTCAAGATCTATGAGATTTGGGGTTCAAGAAAAATTAGGGTTGCATCCGTGCGTCACCATAAGCCGTCGAAGAAAATCAGCCTCCGTTGTGATGCCGCTTTGTGGCGTACATTATTTATCACCTCTTGGCGTTTGTATAAACACGCATGCGTGATCATCTGCTAGGCTCATTCAACTATGTATGGCTATGTATGCGCACAAGTCCACACGAAATTCACTGCGACGGCGGCAGACAAAACCAAGGCGTTTTGTGTTGGAATTTTTCTAATTGAAGGCACAATTATCCAATTGGACTAGATGCAGTACTACTCTCTGGCGTAAAGACCGAGTTGTGCACTTTTTAAATACCCGTTTTGCTGCAAGGAGAGGCAGACCTACAAAGGCACGAGTTCCTAGGTCAATTATTGCCTAAATAAAAAGGAAAACGTTTGTTTTAAGTCAGATGAAAAGAACGAAACGCAAGCCGCTCCCGCTGATCGACACGTGTCCTCTCTCCCTCCACCGCTTCGCTCAGCCGGCCTTATCTCTTCACCCCGTCTCTCCTCCACACGTTTTCATCCCTGCTCCCTTTTTTCTCTTTCCCATCTCTGCTCGCGAGAAGAGGAGAGCCCCCATGGCGGACTTCGGCCACGGTGCTGCGAAAAAGGGAGCGATGTCGCCACCACGCTGCTGCATCCCACCACAAATGGAGAGACGGTGAAGTCCGCGCGCCACCGCCGCGGTGTTGCATCCTCGAGGGTGCGACGCAGCGCGCACGGGGGAGGCGGTCGCTCGTTGGTACCGCCGGTGATGCGCCGCGCTCGTCAACGACCATATGTGCTCTGATGCAGAGCAACGCATCCATGGCCACAACACTGTGATACAACCTGCTGATGCTGCAAGTCGCCAGCGGCGGAGCTGCATTGGAGAGCTCTTGGGGCCAGTGGAGCTCCACCGCAGCTGCAGTGAAGCGTCGCCGGAGGGTCGGGGTTGCAATATAGCATCGCCGGAGCTACAGTGAAGCACGCCGGAGGGTCGTCAGGGTTGCAATGGAGCGTCGCCAGGAGCTGCAATGAAGCAGGCCGGAGGGTCGTCGGGGTTGCAATGGAGCGTCGCCGGAGCTGCAGTGAAGCACGCCGGAAGGTCGTCGGGGTTGCAATGGAGCGTCGCCGGAGCTGCAGTGAAGCACACCAGAGGTTGCAATGGAGCGTCGGCGGCGCCACCGGTGCTGCCATGGAAGCTACTGCGCTTGGTACAGGGAAGGAAGACGAGGTTTGTGCTGCGATCCAACTGCTGCGCTGCGTACAGGGAAGGAAGATGAGGCTGTGCTACGATCCAACGGCAACCCTCGTCAGATTGGACGGCTGATTAGGCGGATGATTTCCCGAGGAAATCATCCGACTTATTCGTAGCAGTCGCCAAAGAAAAATCATCTCACGTGAAGGACAAGACTGGTTCACTATTTCCAATTGCCAAAGCTGATGTACCTGGATAATACATTCCAACACGAACCTGCCGTTTCAATAGTCGCGGACCATCTTAAACCGCCAAACTGCGTTGAGACTCCTCTGTCGTGTTGAACAGGTTATCCGTTATCCAAACAAATTAGGTGATATCCATCTAAGTTTATTTTTCTTAACATATTATTTTTATCAAAAAACAATTACTTGGTCTATGATATTTTTTTCGCAGGATCATTATTTGTTATAAAAAGGTATTGCAAAAGGGACGTGAGCAAATATTCTTTTTTGCACTGACGCTTGTTTTGCTCAAAGGGGCCACCCCCGCTACATCAACACGACGCGGATGACCGTATCTACTGGCTGAGTTTTATGGTCGCCTTGTTATCACAACTGGATCAACCTCCGACAAAAACCAGGTGCTATTTACCTTATTTTTAAGCACATATTAATTCATCCAAGCAAAGCTCCTTTACCCTGTTGTATTTTATATGCAAGAAAATTATCCATCGCAAAGTGGTATTCTACCGCCGAGATGGAGACACGCCAAACATTATTTGGCACAGGTGGTTATCCTTACTCAACGGATTCCTGCACCGGATTACAATGCCGTGGCCGTCTCTCGCGACCGTGCCGGCTTACCAAGCCGTGGCCGTCTCTCGCGACTGCGCCGGCTTACAACCCTGTGGCCGTCTTGTTGGGGAACGTTGCAGAAAACAAAATTTTTCCTACGGTTTCACCAAGATCCATCTAGGAGTTCATCTAGCAACGAGTGATCGAATTGCATCTACATACCTTTGTAGATCATGCGCGGAAGCATTCAAAGAACGGGGATGAGGAAGTCGTACTCGACGTGATCCAAATCACCGGAGATCCTAGCGCCGAACGGACGGCACCTCCGCGTTCAACACACATACGGTCAGCGTGACGTCTCCTCCTTCTTGATCCAGCAAGGGGAAAGGAGAGGTTGAGGAAGATGGCTCCAGTAGCAGCACGACGGCGTGGTGATGGTGGAGCTGCAGTACTCCGGCAGGGCTTTGCCAAGCTCTATGAAGGAGGAGGAGGTGTTGGAGAGGGAGAGGGAGGCACCAAAAAGCGTCGGTCTAAGGCCCTCCCTCCCTCCCACTATATATAGGGGGCCTAGGGGGGAGCCGACCCTAGGAGATGCAATCTCCTAGGGCGGCGGCGGCCAAGGGGTGGGGGGCTTGCCCCCCAAGCAAGGGGGCGCCCCCTTTTAGGGTTTCCCCACCCTAGGCGCATGGGCCCTAGGGGAAAGTGGCGCCCCCGCCCACTTTGGGTTGGATCCCTTCCCACTTCAGCCCATGGGGTCCTCCGGTATAGGTGGCCCCACCCGATGGACCCCCGGGACCCTTCCGGTGGTTCTGGTATAATACTGATGACCCCGAAACTTGTCCCGATGGCCGAAATAGCACTTCCTATATATAATTCTTTGCCTCCGGACCATTCCGAAACTTCTCGTGACGTCCGGGATCTCATCCGGGACTCCGAACAACTTTCGGGTTACTGCATATACATATCCCTACAACCCTAGCGTCACCGAACCTTAAGTGTGTAGACCCTACGGGTTCGGGAGACATGTAGACATGACCGAGATGGCTCTCCGGTCAATAACCAACAGCGGGGTCTGGATACCCATGTTGGCTCCCACATGCTCCTCGATGATCTCATCGGATGAACCACGATGTCGAGGATTCAAGCAACCCCGTATACAATTCCCTTTGTCAATCGGTACATTACTTGCCCGAGATTCGATCGTCGGTATCCCAATACCTCGTTCAATCTCGTTACCGGCAAGTCACTTTACTCGTACCGTAATGCATGATCCCGTGACCAGACACTTGGTCACTTTGAGCTCATTGTGATGATGCATTACCGAGTGGGCCCAAGAGATACCTCTCCGTCATACGGAGTGACAAATCCCAGTCTTGATCCGTGTCAACCCAACAAACACTTTCGGAGATACCCGTAGTATACCTTCATAGTCACCCAGTTACGTTGTGACGTTTGGTACACCCAAAGCACTCCTACGGTATCCGGGAGTTACACGATCTCATGGTCTAAGGACAAGATACTTGACATTGGAAAACTCTAACAAACGAACTATATGATCTTGTGCTATGTTTAGGATTGGGTCTTGTCCATCACATCATTCTCCTAATGATGTGATCTCGTTATCAATGACATCCAATGTCCATAGTCAGGAAACCATGACTAATTGTTGATCAACGAGCTAGTCAACTAGAGGCTTACTAGGGACATGTTGGTGTCTAAGTATTCACACATGTATTACGATTTCCGGATAACACAATTATAGCATGAATAAAAGACAATTATCATGAACAAGGAAAAATAATAATAATCCTTTTATTATTATTGCCTCTAGGGCATATTTCCAGCAGTCTCCCACTTGCACTAGAGTCAATAATCTAGTTACATTGTGATGAATCGAACACCCATGGAATTCTGGTGTTGATCATGTTTTGCTCTAGGGAGAGGTTTAGTCAATGGATCTGCTACATTCAGGTCCGTATGTACTTTACAAATTTCTATGTCTCCATCTTGAACATTTTCACGGATGGAGTTGAAGCGACGCTCGATGTGCCTTGTCTTCTTGTGAAACCTGGACTCCTTGGCAAGTGCAATAGCTCCAGTGTTGTCACAGAAGAGCTTGATCGGCCCCGACGCATTGGGTATGACTCCTAGGTCGGTGATGAACTCCTTCACCCAAATTGCTTTATGTGCTGCCTCCGAGACTGCCATGTACTCCGCTTCACATGTAGATCCCGCCACGACGCTCTGCTTGCAACTGCACCAGCTTACTGCCCCACCATTCAAAATATACACATATCCGGTTTGTGACTTAGAGTCATCCAGATCTGTGTCGAAGCTAGCGTCGACGTAACCTTTTACGACGAGCTCTTCGTCACCTCCATAAACGAGAAACATTTCCTTAGTCCTTTTCAGGTACTTCAGGACATTCTTGACCGCTGTCCAGTGTTCCTTGCCGGGATTACTTTGGTACCTTCCTACCAAACTTACGGCAAGGTTTACAAAAGGTCTGGTACACAGCATGGCATACATAATAGAACCTATGGCTGAGGCATAGGGGATGACGCTCATCTCTTCTATATCTTCTGTCGTGGTCGGACATTGAGCTGAGCTCAATTTCACACCTTGCAACACAGGTAAGAACCCCTTCTTAGACTGATCCATATTGAACTTCTTCAATATCTTATCAAGGTATGTGCTTTGTGAAAGACCTATGAGGCGTCTTGATCTATCTCTATAGATCTTGATGCCTAATATATAAGCATCTTCTCCAAGGTCCTTCATTGAAAAACTCTTATTCAATTAGGCCTTAATGCTGTCCAAAAGCTCTATATCATTTCCCATCAAAAGTATGTCATCTACATATAATATGAGAAATGCTACAGAGCTCCCACTCACTTTCTTGTAAACACAGGCTTCTCCATAAGTCTACATAAACCCAAATGCTTTGATCATCTCATCAAAGTGAATGTTCCAACTCCGGGATGCTTGCACCAGCCCATAAATCGAGCGTTGGAGCTTGCACACCTTGTCAGCATTCTTAGGATCGACAAAACCTTCCGGCTGCATCATATACAATTCTTCCTTAAGGAAACCATTAAGGAATGCCGTTTTGACGTCCATTTGCCATATCTCATAATCATAGAATGTGGCAATTGCTAACATGATTCGGACGGACTTCAGCTTCGCTACCGGTGAGAAAGTCTCATCGTAGTCAACCCCTTGAACTTGTCGATAACCCTTAGCGACAAGCCGAGCTTTATAGATGGTAACATTACCATCCGCGTCTGTCTTCTTCTTAAAGATCCATTTATTTTCTGTGGCTCGCCGCTCAACGGGCAAGTCAGTCAAAGTCCATACTTCATTTTCATACATGGATCCTATCTCGGATTTCATGGCTTCCAGCAATTTGTCGGAATCCGGGCCCGCCATCGCTTCTTCATAGTTCGAAGGTTCACCGTTGTCTAACAACATGATTTCCAAGACAGGGTTGCCGTACCACTCTGGTGCGGAACGTGTCCTTGTGGACCTACGAATTTCAGTAGGAGCTCGATCAGAAGTACCTTGATCATCATTATTAACCTCCTCTCTAGTCGGTGCAGGCACCTCAGGAACATTTTCTTGAGTTGCGCCATTTTCCGGTTCAAGAGGTAATACTTCATCAAGTTCTACTTTCCTCCCACTTACTTCTTTCGAGAGAAACTCCTTCTCTAGAAAGGATCCATTCATGGCAACAAAGATCTTGCCTTCGGATCTGAGGTAGAAGGTGTACCCAATAGTTTCTTTAGGGTATCCTATGAAGACGCATTTTTCCGACTTGGGTTCGAGCTTTTCAGGTTGAAGTTTCTTGACATAAGCATCGCATCCCCAAACTTTTACAAACGACGGCTTAGGTTTCTTCCCAAACCATAATTCATACGGTGTCGTCTCAACGGATTTTGACGGAACCCTATTTAAAGTGAATGCGGCAGTCTCTAAAGCATAGCCCCAAAAATATAGCGGTAAATTGGTAAGAGACATCATAGATCGCACCATATCCAATAGAGTGCGATTACGATGTTCAGACACACCATTACGCTGAGGTGTTCCAGGCGGCGTGAGTTGTGAAACTATTCCACATTTTCTTAAGTGTGTGCCAAATTCGTGACTCAAGTATTATCCTCCACGATCTGATCATAGGAACTTGATTTTCCTGTCACGTTGATTTTCAACCTCACTCTGAAATTCCTTGAACTTTTCAAAGGTCTCAGACTTGTGTTTCATTAAATAGATATACCCATATCTACTCAAGTCATCAGTGAGGGTGAGAACATAACGATAGCCACCGCGAGCCTCAACACTCATTGGACCGCACACATCAGTATGTATGATTTCCAATAAGTTGGTCGCTCGCTCCATTGTTCCTGAGAACGGAGTCTTGGTCATTTTACCCATGAGGCATGGTTTGCACGTGTCAAATGATTCGTAATCAAGAGACTCTAAAAGTCCATCTGCGTGGAGCTTCTTCATGCATTTGACACCTATGTGACCAAGGCGGCAGTGCCACAAGTATGTGGGACTATCATTGTCAACCTTACATCTTTTGGTAATCACACTATGAATATGTGTAGCATTACGCTCGAGATTCATTAAGAATAAACCATTCACCATCGGAGCATGACCATAAAACATATCTCTCATATAAATAGAACAACCATTATTCTCAGATTTAAATGAGTAGCCATCTCGAATTAAACGAGATCCTGATACAATGTTCATGCTCAAAGCTGGCACTAAATAACAATTATTGAGGTTTAAAACTAATCCCGTAGGTAAATGTAGAGGTAGCGTGCCGACGGCGATCACATCAACCTTGGAACCATTCCCGACGCGCATCGTCACCTCGTCCTTCGCTAGTCTCCGCTTATTTCGCAGCTCCTGCTTTGAGTTACAAATGTGAGCAACTGCACCGGTATCAAATACCCAAGAGCTACTACGAGTACTGGTAAGGTACACATCAATTACATGTATATCACATATAACTTTCGTTTTGCCGGCCTTCTTGTCCGCTAAGTATTTGGGGCAGTTCCGCTTCCAGTGACCATTTCCCTTGCAATAAAAGCACTCAGTCTCGGGCTTGGGTCCATTCTTTGGCTTCTTCCCGGCAGCTTGCTTGCCGGGCGCGGCAACTCCCTTGCCGTCCTTCTTGAAGTTCTTCTTACCCTTGCCTTTCTTGAACTTAGTGGTTTTATTCACCATCAACACTTGATGTTCCTTTTTGACTTCTACCTCTGCTGATTTCAGCATTGCAAATACTTCACGGATGGTCTTTTCCATCCCCTGCATATTGAAGTTCATCACAAAGCTCTTGTAGCTCGGTGGAAGCGACTGAAGGATTCTGTCAATGACCGCGTCATCCGGGAGATTAACTCCCAGCTGAGTCAAGCGGTTATGTAATCCAGACATAGTGAGTATGTGTTCACTGACAGAACTATTTTCCTCCATCTTACAGCTGAAGAACTTGTCGGAGACTTCATATCTCTCGACCCGGGCATGAGCTTGGAAAACCATTTTTCAGCTCTTCGAACATCTCATATGCCCCGTGTCTCTCAAAACGCTTTTGGAGCCCCGGCTCTAAGCTGTAAAGCATGCCGCACTGAACGAGGGAGTAGTCATCGATACGTGCCTGCCAAGCGTTCATAACGTCTTGTTCTGCAGGGAGAACAGGTGCGTCACCTAGCGGTGCTTGTAGGACATAATCTTTCTTGGCAGCTATGAGGATGATCCTCAGGTTCCGGACCCAGTCCGTGTAGTTGCTGCCATCGTCTTTCAGCTTGGTTTTCTCTAGGAACGCGTTGAAGTTGAGGACAACGTTGGCCATTTGATCTACAAGACATATTGTAAAGATTTTAGACTAAGTTCATGATAATTAAGTTCATCTAATCAAATTATTCAATGGACTCCCACTTAGATAGACATCCCTCCAGTAATCTAAGTATAACATGATCCGAGTTAACTAGGCCGTGTCCGATCATCACGTGAGACGGACCAGTCAACATCGGTGAACATCTTCATGTTGATCGTATCTTCTATACGACTCATGCTCGACCTTTCGGTCTTCTGTGTTCCGAGGCCATGTCTGTACATGCTAGGCTCGTCAAGTCAACCTAAGTGTTTGCATGTGTAAATCTGTTTTACACCCGTTGTATGTGAACGTTGGAATCTATCACACCCGATCATCACGTGGTGCTTCGAAACAACGAACTGTCGCAACGGCGCATAGTTAGGGGGAACACTTTCTTGAAATTTTTATGAGGGATCATCTTATTTACTACCATCGTTCTAAGTAAACAAGATGCAAAAACATGATAAACATCACATGCAATCAAATAATAATAGTGACATGATATGGCCAATATCACATAGCTCCTTTGATCTCCATCTTGGGGCTCCATGATCATCTTGTCACCGGCTTGACACCATGATCTCCATCATCATGATCTCCATCATCGTGTCTCCATGAAGTTGCTCGCCAACTATTACTTCTACTACTATGGCTAACATGTTTAGCAATAAAGTAAAGTAATTTACATGGCGTTTCTCAATGACACGCAGGTCATGCAAAAAATAAAGACAACTCCTATGGCTCCTGCCGGTTGTCATACTCATCGACATGCAAGTCGTGATTCCTATTACAATAGCATGAACATCTCATACATCACATATATATCAATCATCATTCATCACAACTTTGGCCATATCACATCACAAAACACTTGCTGCAAAAAGAAGTTAGACGTCCTCTAATTGTTGTTGCAAGTTTTACATGGCTGCAAAAGGGTTCTAGCAAGAACGTTTTCTTACCTATGTGAAAGCCACAACGTGATTTGTCAACTTCTATTTACCCTTCATAAGGACCCTTTTCATCGAATCCGCTCCAACTAAAGTGGGAGAGACAGACACCCGCCAGCCACCTTATGCAACTAGTGCATGTCAGTTGGTGGAACCGGTCTCACGTAAGCGTACGTGTAAGGTTGGTCCGGGCCGCTTCATCCCACAATACCGTTGAAGCAAGATAATACTAGTAGCGGCAAGAAAGTTGACAACATCAACGCCCACAACAAATTGTGTTTTACTTGTGCATAGAGAACTACGCAAAGACCTAGCTCATGATGCCACTGTTGGGGAACGTTGTAGAAAACAAAAAATTTCCTACGGTTTCACCAAGATCCATCTAGGAGTTCATCTAGCAACGAGTGATCGGATTGCATCTACATACCTTTGTAGATCACGCGCGGAAGCATTCAAAGAATGGGGATGAGGAAGTCATACCCGACGTGATCCAAATCACCGGAGATCCTAGCGCCGAACGGATGGCACCTCCGCATTCAACACACGTATGATCAGCGTGACGTCTCCTCCTTCTTGATCCAGCAAGGGGAAAGGAGAGGTTGAGGAAGATGGCTCCAGCAGCAGCACGACGGCATGGTGATGGTGGAGCTGCAGTACTCCGGCAGGGCTTTGCCAAGCTCTATGGAGGAGGAGGAGGTGTTGGAGAGGGAGAGGGAGGCACCAAAAAGCGTCGGTCTGAGGCCCTCCCTCCCCCCACTATATATAGGGGGCCTAGGGGGGGCGCCGGCCCTAGGAGATGTGATCTCCTAGGGGGGCGGCGGCCAAGGGGTGGGGGGCTTGCCCCCCAAGCAAGGGGGCGCCCCCTTTTAGGGTTTCCCCACCCTAGGCGCATGGGCCCTAGGGGAAAGTGGCGCCCCAGCCCACTTTGGGCTGGATCCCTTCCCATTTCAGCCCATGGGGCCCTCCAGGATAGGTGGCCCCACCCGGTGGACCCCCAGGACCCTTCCGGTGGTTCCGGTATAATACCGGTGACCCTGAAACTTGTCCCGATGGCCGAAATAGCACTTCCTATATATAATTCTTTACCTCCGGACCATTCCGGAACTCCTCGTGACGTCCGAGATCTCATCCGGGACTCCGAACAACTTTCGGGTTACTGCATATACATATCCCTACAACCCTAGCGTCACCGAACCTTAAGTGTGTAGACCCAACGGGTTCGGGAGACATGTAGACATGACCGAGATGGCTCTCCGGTCAATAACCAACAGCGGGGTCTGGATACCCATGTTGGCTCCCACATGCTCCTCGATGATCTCATCGGATGAACCACGATGTCGAGGATTCAAGCAACCCCGTATACAATTCCCTTTGTCAATCGGTACGTTACTTGCCCGAGATTCGATCGTCGGTATCCCAATACCTCGTTCAATCTCGTTACCGGCAAGTCACTTTACTCGTGCCGTAATGCATGATCCCGTGACCAGACACTTGGTCACTTTGAGCTCATTGTGATGATGCATTACCGAGTGGGCCCAAGAGATACCTCTCCGTCATACGGAGTGACAAATCCCAGTCTTGATCAGTGTCAACCCAACAGACACTTTCGGAGATACCCGTAGTATACCTTTATAGTCACCCAGTTACGTTGTGACGTTTGGTACACCCAAAGCACTCCTACGGTATTCGGGAGTTACACGATCTCATGGTCTAAGGAAAAGATACTTGACATTGGAAAACTCTAGCAAACGAACTATACGATCTTGTGCTATGTTTAGGATTGGGTCTTGTCCATCACATCATTCTCCTAATGATGTGATCTCATTATCAATGACATCCAATGTCCATAGTCGGGAAACCATGACTATCTGTTGATCAACGAGCTAGTCAACTAGAGGCTTACTAGGGACATGTTGGTGTCTAAGTATTCACACATGTATTACGATTTCCGGATAACACAATGATAGCATGAATAAAAGAAAATTATCATGAACAAGGAAATATAATAATAATCCTTTTATTATTGCCTCTAGGGCATATTTCCAACACGTCTCTCGTGTCCGCGCCGGCTTACAACGAGGAGGACAACTTGCTCGTCCGCACCGGCTTACAACGCCGCGGCCGGCTCGTCTACCTGTTTTCGTGACCGACTCACTCGTGGTTAAATTCAACTTCACCATAGAGATCATCAACTCCATGGCAGATAATTTCCGGCCTAACATATCAGTGATATTATACCGCGGAGATGGAGGCACGCCAACATCTTTTGGCACAGGTGGTCGCCGTTACTCAACGAACTCCCGCACTGGTTTACAACCTCGTGGCCGTCTCTCGCGACCGCACCAGTTTACAATGCCGCGACCGATTCTCCCGTCCACACCGGTTTAAAATGCCGCGGCCAAAAAATCTGTCAGCACACGCGGCCGACTCGGCCGTTATTGATTTCAGTTTCACCATGGTGATCATCCACTCTGCGGTGATAATTGCTGACCTGACGCATCAGGTGAAATCCATCCAGCATATTTTTATATTATATATTGCTTTCTTTGAAAGAGCAATTACTCCGGTTTGCAAGTTGTCCCATGCAGGATTCAAACCGGTCTATATCAAGAATCTCAAGCCAACTCTTCAAATCGCCTTGAGACTCGGGGGCTACAATGACATGACTTAGCAAATATCGTGAGATTTAAGACCCCGGGTCATTGGAGGGAATGATAACCCGGTTCCGGAGGCTACCGCCATATTGATGAAAATTTCAAGGCCGTCAGAAAATTGCCGGTTCAAAATAAATATTCTGGTTCAAGAGACATCTCTCTCCCGCAAAGCTTTGAAGCTCTCAAATCCGGTTCAAACATCTGGCTCAAGGTAAATTTGTCTCTTACAAAACTTTGAAGCTCTCAATATCCGGTTTAAGAAATTCCGGTTTAAAAAGAATTCATCTCTTGCAAGTTCGAGTTTTCTGAAAAAATTACAGGGACCAAAGAGAGTTTGTTGCACAGCACAACTCAAACATAGGCACCCGGCGAGCACAGCTCAGAAATATATCACTTGGGGGCTTCCGGCTTATTGAGCTAAGCTATGATTACCCTTTGATCCGGCTCAGAGCCACGTTTACATGTCATTTGGGGGCTTCCTGTTCAAACATAGGTCATATTCGAACCAAAGAGAACATAGTTGTCGGTACCCTCTTGATCGGCGCAACGCCAAACCCACTAGGGGGCTTCTTGATCGTATTCGAATCATAGCTCAACCTCTTTTGGGTCCGACGTGGGTCGTATTTGAATCAACATTGTTAAACAACTCTCAAGGTCATTTGGGGGCTTCCTGTGCAAACATAGGTCATATTCGAACCAAAGAGAACATAGCTATCGGTACCCTCTTGATCGGCAACGCCAAAGCCACTGGGGGCTACATGATCGTATTCGAATCCTAGCTTAACCCCTTTGGAACGGTTTACTGATCGTATTTGAATCAGAAGCCTTGATTTTCTTTTTGTTTGGATTAAGTTTTTTGAACACAATCTTTTGGGTTTTGAGACCTTTTGCTCATATCTGAAGCATATATATGTGGTTTCCATTAACCCGCCCTGGCTTTCGACGAACAAGTCGCCAGCATATGACAATATTGATACTTGGAAGGTTTGACTTCTAAGTTTTGGGTTATCACCCTTACTGCACAGGTATCATAAGCCGGCAGTTCGATTCAATATCACAGGTATAATATTGTTTATACATGATTATGTTTAAGCCGACCCTGGTTTTTGACGTTAAGTCGCCAGGGCATATGTTGTTTAAACTCTATGCAGGATTTGCAGAACTATGACTTATATTAAGTTCAAGATCATCATCCAAATTGATGTTTCAAAAGGGGTATCCATTCTGGATTTTCTCAAAGGCTATAAGCCATCGGGTTATTAAAATTCCGGCTTACCATGAATGTGCATTAAGTCGCCATCGGCCAAGAGCCGCCGAGTATTTAAACTCCGGATTTACTTGTCAGCCGATAAGGTATTCACATCTTTCATATCCAAACTTGGCTGGATTGTCATGATGATATTGAATGATTGAGGTTTTCATACCGGATTATATTATTCAAATTTTGAATAGCCAACATGGCTGGATTTTATTTACGGTTGTCAATAACCAGTATTATCATTGAGGTTTTCAAAGTTGCTTTAGCGCAATGGCTATTATTTTATCAATGGATATGATTTACTCTACAATGGAAAGAATAGTCCTGAGTTGCTGCAAGCTTACAACCCGACACTTGGGGGCTACATTACTCAGTTTAAGATTATATCAAATATGCAAGTCCCATGTCACTGCCAGCATGCACCATGGCACTTGGGGGCTAATGCAAAAGCAATTTTACTGGCCTTACTGAAGACCCGACTCATCACATCATAATAAGTCGGCCCTTGGGGGCTACCAATTGCTCCTGTCAACAATTCAAGGTACACAAGTTTTATTCCATTATATTGAAGGGTCCACTACTCAGTTGGTAAAGCACAAAGCTCTTAACCTTGTGGACGTGGGTTCAAGCCCCATGATGGGGGTTACATCATATGATGTTCTTTTCAAAAGAAGTATATATAAAGTCCCAGCTCAATATTATCTTACTGAGCCGGCCCTTGGGGGCTACACGTGTTGTTCAAGTCTATATGATCATATTTATAAAGTCCCTGCTCATTATTGCATAATGACCCGGCACTTGGGGGCTACACTGGTTGAAGTTTTTTATGAGTATACGACAATTACAAGTCCCAGGTTGCTGCAAGCATGACAACCCGGCACTTGGGGGCTACGTATATGGAGTATTCAGTCTTTACTAGTGACTAAGATGAACAACATGGATTTCTTCAAAAGTGACAGTATTTATATTGAAGCAAGTCCTAAGTCATCACTTTGTTTCTGCTCAAGACTTGGGGGCTACAGGTAATATGGATATAAGGGAGAAAAATCTTCAAATTCTCAGTTTTGAGTAAACCAGATTGACCCGGCGTCATCAATCACTATGACCCGGCGTCGACAACAATTATGACCTGGTGCTATCAATATTTACAAACCGAATATTTTGGCAATGATAAACCGGCAAGTTCTACAAGCCGGCTGAAAGTCAGATGAGTTTTTTTTTCTAGACCAATATTTTTTAAACCGACGCTTTGGAAGCTGATTCAAGTGGATTATTTCTTACAATATTTCTCTATAAAGACACCAATGTCTACAAATTGATTCTGAAGCTGGCCTATTGACCCGGTTTTCTCAAAAGAAGTATCTGGAACATTGACAAAATTGAAACATATCTGCTAAGGAAGATTTACTATGAGATCATGGACATGTATATATCAACAAGGAAATGACAAGGACTTAAGGATGATCAGGTGCCAGCTTACAAAATATTTAACCCGGAGCACAACTTGTCAAATTTGTTCTTGTGTTTATATCGCAGATTCGTTTAACATGGATAAATCCAAATTAAACTGGGGGCTAATGTCGGGGATATACCCCTGGTGTAACCCGGCTGGATGTATGACCCGGATGGATCTTGACGACTCACTGGTGACCCGCCCGGAGTTTGGCGACTCATGGGTAACCCGCCCGATCTTGGCGGCTCATTAGTCCCGGCGGGTGTTTCAGATGGAGGACTAGGCCCAAGGCCCAGAAGGCCGGCTCATGTTAATGGTGGGCCGGCTTAAGGGGAAAGCATAAGGAATATTCTCCTACAAAGGGAAGCAAGACTAGGACTCCACTTGTAATAGGTTAATCCTAATCCTACTAGAACTAGTCATGTAACCTGCCCCTTCAACATATATAAGGAGGGGCAGGGCTCCCCAAAGAGGGACAAGCAACAAGAAAATAATCTCTATGGCTAGACACAAAGGGGGAGCCGGCTTATGCGGCGACTCTCTCATGAGCATAATGAGATCTAGCCACAAACAGCATGTGGGGTTATTACCGGATGATGTTTCCCAGGGCCCGAAGCTGTCTAAATCCTTGTCTTATGTTACATCTCTCGATTCCGCTCAACCCCTCTCAAGCTACCACATAGATGCGTTGGCTTCGCGACTAAGTCCTGACACTAGGACATCTGTCGTGACAATTCCATGACAGGCGGTAAATTAAGACCATGTATTTCTTCAATAGGAGGTAAATTCTTAACATCTTCAGCTTTAATACCTTTTTCTTTCATAGATTTCTTTGCCTCTTGCATATCTTCAGGAATACCCCTCTTCTTCGGGGTTGGTTTAGGAATAGGCTCAGGAATTGGCTCCGGAGGTGTCCAATTATTTTCATTTGTCAACATATTATTCAATAGAATTTCAGCTTCATCCGGTGTTCTTTCCCTGAAAACAGAACCAGCACAACTATCCAGGTAATCTCTGGAGGCATCGGTTAGTCCATTATAAAAGATATCAAGTATTTCATTTTTCTTAAGAGGATGATCAGGCAAAGCATTAAGTAATTGGAGAAGCCTCCCCCAAGCTTGTGGGAGACTCTCTTCTTCAATTTGCACAAAATTATATATATATATATTGTTGGAAATATGCCCTAGAGGCAATAATAAAAGCATTATTATTATATTTCCTTGTTCATGATAATTGTCTTTATTCATGCTATAATTGTGTTATCCGGAAATCGTAATGCATGTGTGAATAACAGACACCAACATGTCCCTAGTGAGCCTCTAGTTGACTAGCTCGTTGATCAACAGATAGTCATGATTTCCTGACTATGGACACTGGATGTCATTGATAACAAGATCACATCATTAGGAGAATGATGTGATGGACAAGACCCAATCCTAAACATAGCACAAGATCGTATAGTTCGTTTGCTAGAGTTTTGCAATGTCAAAGTATCTCTTCCTTCGACCATGAGATCGTATAACTCCTGGATACCGTAGGAGTGCTTTGGGTGTATCAAACGTCACAACGTAACTGGGTGACTATAAAGGTGCACTACAGGTATCTCCGAAAGTATCTATTGTTTTATATGGATCGAGACTGGGATTTGTCACTCCGTATGACGGAGAGGTATCACTGGGCCCACTCGGTAATGCATCATCATAATGAGCTTAGAGTGACCAAGTGTTTGGTCACGGGATCATGCATTACAGTACGAGTAAAGTGACTTGCCGGTAACGAGATTGAACGAGGTATTGGGATACCGACGATCGAATCTCGGGCAAGTAACATATCGATAGACAAAGGGAATAGCATACGGGGTTGATAGAATCCTCGACATCGTGGTTCATCCGATGAGATCATCGTGGAGCATGTGGGAGCCAACATGGGTATCCAGATCCCGCTGTTGGTTATTGACCGGAGAGTCGTCTCGGTCATGTCTACATGTCTCCCGAACCCGTAGGGTCTACACACTTAAGGTTCAGTTACGCTAGGGTTGTAGGGATATGTATATGCAGTAACCCGAATGTTGTTCGGAGTCCCGGATGAGATCCCGGACGTCACGAGGAGTTCCGGAATGGTCCGGAGGTAAAGATTTATATATGGAAAGTCCTGTTTCGGGCATCGGGACAAGTTTCGGGGTTATCGGTATTGTACTGGGACCACCGGAGGGGTCCCGGGGGCCCACCGGGTGGGGCCACCCATCCCCGGGGGCCACATGGGCTGTAGGGGGTGCGCCTTGGCCTAATGGGCCAAGGGCACCAGCCCCACTAGGCCCATGCGCCTAGGGTTTCCAAGGGGGAGGAGTCCTACTAGTGGAAGGCACCTCCTAGGTGCCTTGGGGGGGAGGGAAACCCCCCTAGGCCGCCGCACCCCCTAGGAGATTGGATCTCCTAGGGCCGGCCACCCCCCTTGGCACGCCTATATATAGTGGGGGAGAGGAGGGACTTCATACCTTGAGTCCTTGGCCTTTGGTTGCCTCCTTCTCCCTCTCCAACACCTCCTCAACCTCCTTAGCGCTTAGCGAAGCTCTGCCGGAGTACTGCAGCTCCATCAACACCACGCCGTCGTGCTGCTGCTGGTGCCATCTCCCTCAACCTCTCCTCCCTCCCTTGCTGGATCAAGAAGGAGGAGACGTGGCTGTTCCGTACGTGTGTTGAACGCGGAGGTGCCGTCCGTTCGGTGCTAGGATCTCCGGTGATTTGGATCACGTCGTGTTCGACTACATCATCCCCGTTCTTTGAACGCTTCCGCTCGCGATCTACAAAGGTATGTAGATGCATCCAATGACTCGTTGCTAGATGAACTCCTAGATGATCTTGGTGAAACGAGTAGGAAAATTTTTGTTTTCTGCAACGTTCCCCAACAGTGGCATCATGAGCTAGGTCTATGCGTAGTTCTTCTTGCGCGAGTAGAACACAATTTGTTGTGGGCGTAGATTTGTCAACTTTCTTGCCGTTACTAGTCCTTTCTTGCTTCAACGGTATTGTGGGATGAAGCGGCCCGGACCAACCTTACACGTACGCTTACGTGAGACCGGTTCCACCGACTAACATGCACTAGTTGCATAAGGTGGCTGGCGGGTGTCTGTCTCTCCTACTTTAGTTGGAGCGGAATCGATGAACAGGGTCCTTATGAAGGGTAAATAGAAGTTGACAAATCACGTTGTGGCTTTAACGTAGGTAAGAAAACGTTCTTGCTAGAACCCTAATTCAGCCACGTAAAACTTGCAACAACAATTAGAGGACGTCTAACTTGTTTTTGCAGCAAGTGGTTTGTGATATGATATGGCCAAAGTTGTGATGAATGATGAATGATCTATATGTGATGTATGAGATGTCCATGCTATTGTAATAGGATTCACGACTTGCATGTCGATGAGTATGACAACCGGCAGGAGCCATAGGAGTTGTCTTTATTCTTTTAATGACCTGCGTGTCATCGAGAAACGCCATGTAAATTACTTTACTTTATTGCTAAACGCGTTAGCCATAGTAGTAGAAGTAATAGTTGGCGAGCAACTTCATGGAGACACGATGATGGAGATCATGATGATGGAGATCATGGTGTCAAGCCGGTGACAAGATGATCATGGAGCCCCAAGATGGAGATCAAAGGAGCTATGTGATATTGGCCATATCATGTCACGTTTATTATTTGATTGCATGTGATGTTTATCATGTTTTGCATCTTGTTTACTTAGAACGACGGTAGTAAATAAGATGATCCCTCACAATAATTTCAAGAAGTGTTCCCCCTAACTGTGCACCGTTGTGACAGTTCGCTGTTTCAAAACACCACGTGATGATCGGGTGTTTTATTCAGACGTTCACATACAACGGGTGTAAGACAGATTTACACATGCAAACACTTAGGTTGACTTGACGAGCCTAGCATGTACAGACATGGCCTCGGAACACAGAAGACCGAAAGGTCGAGCATGAGTCGTATAGAAGATACGATCAACATGAAGATGTTCACCGATGTTGACTAGTCCATCTCACGTGATGATCGGACACGGTCTAGTTTAACTCGGATCATGTAATACTTCGATGACCAGAGGGATGTCTAATCTAAGTGGGAGTTCACTAATAATTTGATTAGTTGAACTTAATTATCATGAACTTAGTCTAAAATCTTTGCAATATGTCTTGTAGATCAAATGGCCAACGTAGTCCTCAACTTCAACGCGTTCCTAGAGAAAACTAAGCTGAAAGACGATGGCAGCAACTATACGGACTGGGTCCAGAACCTGAGGATCATCCTCATAGCTGCCAAGAAAGATTATGTCCTACAAGCACCGCTTGGTGACGCACCCGTTCTCCCTGCAGAACAAGATGTTATGAATGCTTGGCAGGCACGTTTCGATGACTACTCCCTCATTCAGTGCGGCATGCTTTACAGCCTAGAGCCGGGGCTCCAAAAGCGTTTTGAGAGACATGGAGCATATGAGATGTTCGAAGAGCTGAAAATGGTTTTCCAAGCTCATGCCCGGGTCGAGAGATATGAAGTCTCCGACAAATTCTTTAGCTGTAAGATGGAGGAAAACAGTTCTGTCAGTGAGCACATACTCACTATGTCTGGGTTGCATAACCGCTTGACTCAGCTGGGAGTTAATCTCCCGGATGATGCAGTCATTGACAGAATCCTCCAGTCGCTTCCACCAAGCTACAAGAGCTTTGTGATGAACTTCAATATGCAGGGGATGGAAAAGACCATTCCTGAAGTATTTGCTATGCTGAAATCAGCAGAGGTAGAAGTCAGAAAGGAACATCAAGTGTTGATGGTCAATAAAACCACTAAGTTCAAGAAAGGCAAGGGTAAAAAGAACTTCAAGAAGGACGGCAAGGAGGTTGCCGCGCCCGGCAAGCAAGCTGCTGGGAAGAAGCCAAAGAATGGACCCAAGCCCGAGACTGAGTGCTTTTATTGCAAGGGAAGCGGTCACTGGAAGCGGAACTGCCCTAAGTACTTAGCGGATAAGAAGGCCGGCAAAACAAAAGGTATATGTGATATACATGTAATTGATGTGTACCTTACTAGTGCCCGTAGTAGCTCCTGGGTATTTGATACCGGTGCAGTTGCTCACATTTGTAACTCAAAACAGGGGCTGCGGAATAAGCGGAAACTAGCAAAGGACGAGGTGACGATGCGCGTCGGGAATGGTTCCAAGGTCAATGTGATCGCAGTCGGCACGCTACCTCTGCATCTCCCTTCGGGATTAGTTTTAAACCTTAATAATTGTTATTTAGTGCCAGCTTTGAGCATGAACATTGTATCGGGATCTCGTTTAATTCGAGATGGCTACTCTTTTAAATCTGAGAATAATGGTTGTTCCATTTTTATGAGAGATATGTTTTATGGTCATGCTCCTATGGTGAATGGTTTATTCCTTATGAATCTCGAACGTGATGCTACACATATTCATAATGTGAGTACCAAAAGAAGTAAGGTTGATAATGATAGTCCCACATACTTGTGGCACTGCCGCCTTGGTCACATAGGTGTTAAACGCATGAAGAAGCTCCATGCTGATGGACTTTTAGAGTCTCTTGATTATGAATCATTTGACATGTGCGAACCATGCCTTATGGGTAAAATGACCAAGACTCCGTTCTCAGGAACAATGGAGCGAGCAACCAACTTATTGGAAATCATACATACTGATGTGTGCGGTCCAATGAGTGTTGAGGCTCGCGGTGGCTATCGTTATGTTCTCACCCTCACTGATGATTTAAGTAGGTATGGGTATATCTACTTAATGAAGCACAAGTCTGAAACCTTTGAAAAGTTCAAGGAATTTCAGAGTGAGGTTGAAAATCAACGTGACAGGAAAATCAAGTTTCTACGATCAGATCGTGGAGGAGAATACTTGAGTCACGAGTTTGGGGCACACTTAAGAAAATGTGGAATAGTTTCACAACTCACGCCGCCTGGAACACCTCAGCGTAATGGTGTGTCCGAACGTCGTAATCGCACTCTGTTAGATATGGTGCGATCTATGATGTCTCTTACCGATTTACCGCTTTCCTTCTGGGGCTATGCTTTAGAGACTGCCGCATTCACTTTAAATAGGGCTCCGTCGAAATCCGTTAAGACGACACCGTATGAATTATGGTTTGGGAAGAAACCTAAGCTGTCGTTTCTAAAAGTTTGGGGATGCGATGCTTATGTCAAGAAACTTCAACCTGAAAAGCTCGAACCCAAATCGGAAAAATGCATCTTCATAGGATACCCAAAAGAAACTGTTGGGTACACCTTCTACCACAGATCCGAAGGCAAGATCTTTGTTGCCAAGAATGGGTCCTTTCTGGAGAAAGAGTTTCTCTCGAAAGAAGTAAGTGGGAGGAAAGTAGAGCTTGATGAAGTATTACCTCTTGAACCGGAAAAAGGCGCAACTCAAGAAAATGTTCCTGAGGTGCCAGCACCGACTAGAGAGGAAGTTAATGATAATGATCAAGATACTTCTGATCAAGCTCCTACTGAAATTCGAAGGTCCACAAGGACACGTTCCGCGCCAGAGTGGTACGGCAACCCTGTCTTGGAAATCATGTTGTTAGACAACGGTGAACCTTCGAACTATGAAGAAGCGATGGCGGGACCAGATTCCGACAAATGGCTAGAAGCCATGAAATCCGAGATAGGATCCATGTATGAAAACAAAGTATGGACTTTGACTGACTTGCCCGTTGAACGGCGAGCCATAGAAAATAAATGGATCTTTAAGAAGAAGACAGACGCGGATGGTAATGTGACCATCTATAAAGCTCGGCTTGTCGCTAAGGGTTATCGACAAGTTCAAGGGGTTGACTACGATGAGACTTTCTCACCGGTAGCGAAGCTGAAGTCCGTCCGAATCATGTTAGCAATTGCCGCATTCTATGATTATGAAATTTGGCAAATGGACGTCAAAACGGCATTCCTTAATGGTTTCCTTAAGGAAGAATTGTATATGATGCAGCCGGAAGGTTTTGTCGATCCTAAGAATGCTGACAAAGTGTGCAAGCTCCAACGCTCGATTTATGGGCTGGTGCAAGCATCTCGGAGTTGGAACATTCGCTTTGATGAGATGATCAAAGCGTTTGGGTTTACACAGACTTATGGAGAAGCCTGCGTTTACAAGAAAGTGAGTGGGAGCTCTGTAGCATTTCTCATACTATATGTAGATGACATACTTTTGATGGGAAATGATATAGAACTCTTGGACAGCATCAAGGCCTACTTGAATAAAAGTTTTTCAATGAAGGACCTTGGAGAAGCTGCTTATATATTAGGCATCAAAATCTATAGAGATAGATCAAGACGCCTCATAGGTCTTTCACAAAGCACATACCTTGATAAGATATTGAAAAAGTTCAAAATGGATCAGTCCAAGAAAGGGTTCTTGCCTGTTTTGCAAGGTGTGAAATTGAGCTCAGCTCAATGTCCGACCACGGCAGAAGATATAGAAGAGATGAGCGTCATCCCCTATGCCTCGGCCATAGGTTCTATTATGTATGCCATGCTGTGTACCAGACCTGATGTAAACCTTGCCGTAAGTTTGGTAGGAAGGTACCAAAGTAATCCTGGCAAGGAACACTGGACAGCGGTCAAGAATATCCTGAAGTACCTGAAAAGGACTAAGGAAATGTTTCTCGTTTATGGAGGTGACGAAGAGCTCGTCGTAAAGGGTTACGTCGACGCTAGCTTCGACACAGATCTGGATGACTCTAAGTCACAAACCGGATACGTGTATATTTTGAATGGTGGGGCAGTAAGCTGGTGCAGTTGCAAGCAAAGCGTCGTGGCGGGATCTACATGTGAAGCGGAGTACATGGCAGCCTCAGAGGCAGCACATGAAGCAATATGGGTGAAGGAGTTCATCACCGACCTAGGAGTCATACCCAATGCGTCGGGGCCGATCAAGCTCTTCTGTGACAACACTGGAGCCATTGCACTTGCCAAGGAGCCCAGGTTTCACAAGAAGACAAGGCACATCAAGCGTCGCTTCAACTCCATTCGTGAAAATGTTCAAGATGGAGACATAGAGATTTGTAAAGTACATACGGACCTGAATGTAGCAGATCCGTTGACTAAACCTCTCCCTAGAGCAAAACATGATCAACACCAGAATTCCATGGGTGTTCGATTCATCACAATGTAACTAGATTATTGACTCTAGTGCAAGTGGGAGACTGTTGGAAATATGCCCTAGAGGCAATAATAAAAGCATTATTATTATATTTCCTTGTTCATGATAATTGTCTTTATTCATGCTATAATTGTGTTATCCGGAAATCGTAATGCATGTGTGAATAACAGACACCAACATGTCCCTAGTGAGCCTCTAGTTGACTAGCTCGTTGATCAACAGATAGTCATGATTTCCTGACTATGGACACTGGATGTCATTGATAACAAGATCACATCATTAGGAGAATGATGTGATGGACAAGACCCAATCCTAAACATAGCACAAGATCGTATAGTTCGTTTGCTAGAGTTTTGCAATGTCAAAGTATCTCTTCCTTCGACCATGAGATCGTATAACTCCTGGATACCGTAGGAGTGCTTTGGGTGTATCAAACGTCACAACGTAACTGGGTGACTATAAAGGTGCACTACAGGTATCTCCGAAAGTATCTATTGTTTTATATGGATCGAGACTGGGATTTGTCACTCCGTATGACGGAGAGGTATCACTGGGCCCACTCGGTAATGCATCATCATAATGAGCTCAGAGTGACCAAGTGTTTGGTCACGGGATCATGCATTACGGTACGAGTAAAGTGACTTGCCGGTAACGAGATTGAACGAGGTATTGGGATACCGACGATCGAATCTCGGGCAAGTAACATATCGATAGACAAAGGGAATAGCATACGGGGTTGATAGAATCCTCGACATCGTGGTTCATCCGATGAGATCATCGTGGAGCATGTGGGAGCCAACATGGGTATCCAGATCCCGCTGTTGGTTATTGACCGGAGAGTCGTCTCGGTCATGTCTACATGTCTCCCGAACCCGTAGGGTCTACACACTTAAGGTTCAGTTATGCTAGGGTTGTAGGGATATGTATATGCAGTAACCTGAATGTTGTTCGGAGTCCCGGATGAGATCCCGGACGTCACGAGGAGTTCCGGAATGGTCCGGAGGTAAAGATTTATATATGGAAAGTCCTGTTTCGGGCATCGGGACAAGTTTCGGGGTTATCGGTATTGTACCGGGACCACCGGAGGGGTCCCGGGGGCCCACCGGGTGGGGCCACCCATCCCCGGGGGCCACATGGGCTGTAGGGGGTGCGCCTTGGCCTAATGGGCCAAGGGCACCAGCCCCACTAGGCCCATGCGCCTAGGGTTTCCAAGGGGGAGGAGTCCTACTAGTGGAAGGCACCTCCTAGGTGCCTTGGGGGGGAGGGAAACCCCCCTAGGCCGCCGCACCCCCTAGGAGATTGGATCTCCTAGGGCCGGCCACCCCCCTTGGCACCCCTATATATAGTGGGGGAGAGGAGGGACTTCATACCTTGAGTCCTTGGCCTTTGGTTGCCTCCTTCTCCCTCTCCAACACCTCCTCAACCTCCTTAGCGCTTAGCGAAGCTCTGCCGGAGTACTGCAGCTCCATCAACACCACGCCGTCGTGCTGCTGCTGGTGCCATCTCCCTCAACCTCTCCTCCCTCCCTTGCTGGATCAAGAAGGAGGAGACGTGGTTGTTCCGTATGTGTGTTGAACGCGGAGGTGCCGTCCGTTCGGTGCTAGGATCTCCGGTGATTTGGATCACGTCGTGTTCGACTACATCATCCCCGTTCTTTGAACGCTTCCGCTCGCGATCTACAAAGGTATGTAGATGCATCCAATGACTCGTTGCTAGATGAACTCCTAGATGATCTTGGTGAAACGAGTAGGAAAATTTTTGTTTTCTGCAACGTTCCCCAACATATATATATATATATATCCCTTAAAGCAGCTTGTTTCTTATGAGCAGGGAAATATTTAGCGGAGAAGTAATAAATCATATCTTGGGGACAACGCACACAACCAAGATCAAGAGAATTAAACCATATCTTAGCATCACCCTTTAATGAGAACGGAAATATTTTAAGGATATAAAACTAGCGAGTTCTCTCATCTTTAGTAAACATGGTAGCTATATCATTTAATTTAGTAAGATGTGCCACAACAGTTTCAGATTCATAACCATGAAAAGGATCGGATTCAACCAAAGTAATCATATCAGGATCAACAGAGAATTCATAATCCTTATCAGTAACAAAGATAAGTGAAGTAGCCAAAGCAGGGTCAGGTTTCATTCTATCATTTAGGGATTGCTTACTCCATTTAGCTAATAATTTTTTATGTTTAGTTCTATTTTTGCAAGCTAGAATGGCTAAAGAAGAATCTTGATCAAATACATAACCCTTAGGAATAGCAAGTGGTTCTTCATCATCACTTTCATCATTATCATCAGATTCAATATTTTCAATTTCTCTAGCCCTAGCAAGTTGTTTATCAAGAAAATCACTAAGTGGCACAGTAGTATCGGCCATAGAGGTAGTTTCATCATAAGTATCATGCATAGCAGAAGTTGCATCATCAATAACATGCGACATATCAGAACGAATAGCAGAAGCAGGTGTAGGTGTCGCAAACTTACTCATAACAGAAGGTGAATCAAGTGCAGAGCTAGATGGCAGTTCCTTACCTCCCCTCGTAGTTGAGGGATAGATCTTGGTTTTGGATCTCTCAAGTTCTTCATAATGATAAGCAGATATATATCCCAAGTGACTCAAAGAATAGAGCTATGCTCCCCGACAACGGCGCCAGAAAATAGTCTTGATAACCCACAAGTATAGGGGATCACAACAGTTTTCGAGGGTAGAGTATTCAACCCAAATTTATTGATTCGACACAAGGGAAGCCGAAGAATATTCTCAAGTATTAGCAGTTGAGTTGTCAATTCAACCACAGCTGGAAACTTAATATCTGCAGCAAAGTGTTTAGTAGCAAAGTAATATGATAGTAGTGATAATGGTAGCAAAAGGTAACAGTAGTAAAAGCAATGTTTTTGGTATTTTGTAGTGATGATAGCAATAGCAATGGAAAAGTAAATAAGCGAAGAACAATATATGGAAAACTCATAGGCAATGGATCGGTGATGGAGAATTATGCTAGATGCGGTTCATCATGTAACAGTCATAACCTAGGGTGACACAGAACTAGCTCCAGTTCATTGATATAATGTAGGCATGTATTCCGAATATAGTCATACGTGCTTATGGAAAAGAACTTGCATGACATCTTTTGTCCTACCCTCCCGTGGCAGTTGGGTCCTTACGGAAACTAAGGGATATTAAGGCCTCCTTGAGGGAGTCCTGGATTAGGGGGTCTCCGGACAGCCGGACTATATCCTTTGGCCGGACTGTTGGACTATGAAGATACAAGATTGAAGACTTCGTCTCATGTCCGGATGGGACTCTACTTGGCTTGGAAGGCAAGCTAGGTAATATGGATATGGATATCTCCTCCTTTGTAACCGACCTTGTGTAACCCTAACCCTCTCCGGTGTCTATATAAACCAAATGGTTTTAGTCCGTAGGACAACAATCACAACATACAATCATACCATAGGCTATCTTCTAGGGTTTATCCTCTGTGATCTCATGGTAGATCTACTCTTGTACTACCCGTATCATCAATATTAATCAAGCACGACGTAGGGTTTTACCTCCATCAAGAGGGCCCGAACCTGGGTAAAACATCGTGTCCCCTGCCTCCTGTTACCATTCGGCCTAGATGCACAGTTCGGGACCCCCTACCCGAGATCCGCCGGTTTTGACACCGACATTGGTGCTTTCATTGAGAGTTCCACTGTGTCGTTGCCGTTAGGCTTGATGGCTCCTACTATCATCGATAGCGATGCGGTCTTGGGTGAGACTTTTCTCCCCGGACAGATCTTCGTATTCGGCGGCTTTGCACTGTGGGCTAATTCGCTTGGCCACCGGAGCAGATTAAAAGCTACGCCCTTGGCCATCAGGTCAGATTTGGGAGTTTGAACTACACGGCCGACATCCGCGGAGACTTGATCTTCGACGGATTCGAGCCACAGTCGGGCGCGCCGCACTGTCACGATGGGTATGACCTATCTCTGCCGCCGAGCAGTACCCCAGAGGCCGCACCCTCATCAGCTCCGACCCTTAGCTCGGAGCCAACTGCGCCAATCGAGGACGGGTGGTTAGACACCGCCTCAGGGGCTGCAGTCTCAACGACGATCGAGCCGAACACCAGCCTAACCCTGTGCACAGCCCATGACTCCAAGGTGCTGGACTCTTTTTCGGACTCCGAACCATTCGCGCCCCTGCCAATCAAATCCGATTGGGCGCCGATCATGGAATTCACCGCCGCGGATATCTTTCAGCACTCGCCCTTCGGTGACATTCTGAATTCACTAAGGTCTCTCTCTTTGTCAGGAGAGCCTGGCCGGACTATGGCCAACAGGATTGGAATGCGGACGACGAAGAAATTCAACGCCCACCCACCACCCACTTCATAGTCACTGTCGATGATTTAACCGACATGCTCGACTTCGACTCCGAAGACATCGACGGTATGGACGACGATGTAGGAGACAAACATGAACCAGCGCCTATAGGGCACTGGAAAGCCACCTTGTCATATGACATATACATGGTGGATACACCCAACGAAGGCAATGGCGACGAGATAGCGGAGGATGACCCCTCCAAGAAGCAACCCAAGCGCCGACGTCAGCGGCGCCGCTCTAAGTCCCGCCAAAGCAAAAGTGGTGATACCGGCATAGGAGATAATAACACTCCGGATAGTGCCGAAGACAACAACAATCCCCTCCAGCAAGATTTGGAGCAGGAGGATGAAGGAGCCAGCTCTCCTGAGAGAGCGGCAGACGGAGAGCAGGAGGATGACAATTACATGCCCCCCTCTGAAGACGAGGCAAGCCTCAGCGACGGTGAATTTGCCGTACCAGAGGATCCCGTCGAACAAGAGCGCTTCAAGCGCCGGCTTATGGCCACGGCAAATAGCCTGAAGAAAAAGCAGCAGCTTCAAGCTGATCAAGATCTGCTAGCTGAAAGATGGACTGAAGTCCTCGCGGCCGAGGAATATAAACTCGAGCGCCCCTCCAAGAATTACCCAAAGTGCAGGTTACTACCCCGACTGGAGGAAGAAGCGTATGATACGACTGATCGGCCACCTCGTGGCCGCGATAGAGAGGCATCCCGGCCAAAAGCTCAACTTCTACCCCGACGCCATTCAAATAAAAAGGCATGGGGAGATACGCCAGACTTGCGAGACATATTGGAGGACAAAGCAAAGCATGCAAGATCGATCTACGGATCACGACGGAGCACCACTCTGCGAGACGATAAACGTCACGCCGGATACAGTAAAAGCAAATCCGGCTGGGCCGCACACAGTGGGCAAGACCCATTCGAGCTACGTCGCGATATAGCCCAATACAGAGGCACTGCACACCCCTTATGCTTCACAGACGAAGTAATGGAACATCAATTCCGAGAAGGTTTCAAACCTGTAAATATTGAATCATATGACGGCACAACAGATCCCGCGGTATGGATTGAGGATTTCCTCCTCCACATCCACATGGCCCGCGGTGACGACTTACACGCCATCAAATACCTCCTACTAAAGCTCAAAGGACCAGCGCGGTATTGGCTTAACAGCTTGCCAGCAGACTCCATTAGCTGTTGGGAAGATCTGGAAGCCGCATTCCTCGACAACTTTCAGGGCACTTACGTGCGACCACCAGACGCCGATGACTTGAGCCACATAATTCAGCAGCCAGAAGAGTCGACCAGGCAATTCTGGACTCGGTTCCTTACAAAGAAAAATCAAATCATCGACTGTCCGGATGCGGAGGCCTTAGCGGCTTTCAAACACAACATCTGAGACGAGTGGCTAGCCCGGCACCTTGGTCAGGAAAAGCCGAAATCTATGGCAGCTCTCACGACGCTCATGACCCGCTTTTGTGCGGGAGAAGACAGCTGGCTGGCTCGCAGTAATAACATATCAAAGAACCATGGTACCTCAGATACCAAGGATGGCAACAACAAGTCACGTCGCAACAAACATAAGCGCCGCATTAACAACGAAAATACTAAGGTTACGGCAGTCAATGCCGGATTCAAAGACTCTAAACCTGGTCAACGGAAAAAGCCATTCAAACAAAGTACGTCGGGCCCGTCCAGCTTGGACCGTATACTCGACCGCTCGTGTCAAATACACGACACCCCAGACAAGCCAGGCAATCACACCAACGGGGATTGTTGGGTGTTCAAGCAGGCCGGCAAGTTAATTGCCGAAAACAAGGACAAGGGGCCGCATAGCGATGATGAGGAGGAGCCCCGGCAGCCGCACACCGGAGGGCAGAAGAGGTTTCCCCCGCAAGTGCGGACGGTGAACATGATATACGCGACCCACATCCCCAAGAGAGAGCAGAAGCGTGCGCTCAGGGACATATATGTGTTGGAGCCAGTTGCCCCAAAATTCAACCCTTGGTCCTCCTGTCCGATCACCTTCGATCGCAGGGACCATCCCACTAGTATCCGTCATGGCGGATTTGCCGCACTGGTCCTAGACCCAATCATTGATGGATTCCACCTCACTCGAGTCCTTATGGATGGCGGTAGCAGCCTGAACCTGCTTTATCAGGACACAGTGCGCAAAATGGGTTTAGACCCCTCAAGGATCAAACCCACAGAAACGACCTTTAAAGGCGTCATTCCAGGTGTGGAGGCCCATTGCACAGGCTCAGTTACACTAGAAGTGGTCTTCAGATCCCCGGATAATTTCTGAAGCGAAGAGTTAATCTTCGATATAGTCCCGTTCCGTAGTGGTTATCACACGCTGCTCGGGTGAACCGCATTCGCTAGATTCAATGCGGTACCGCATTATGCATACCTCAAACTCAAGGTGCCACTACCTCGCGGAGTTATTACAGTCAATGGAAAAACATAGCGCTCTCTCCGAACAGAGGAGCACACCGCGGCCCTCGCAGCAGAAACACAAAGCAGCCTCTCAAGGCAATCAACCAGTTCGGCGCTTCAAAGCCCGGACACCTTCAAGTGCGCTCAGGGCAATCGGCAAATAGACCGCCTGGCGCGATCTGAGCTCGCGTAGCAATACGGCGGCCACCCCAATCCCAGCCCAATGGCGAAACTCGTGTCGGGCGTAAATAATTATGCATTAAAAATACCATGGGCACAAGTGGGGAGGGGGGCACAACTGCAGCACACCCCAAGACGTGGCTTAAACCGCACTAGGGGCTTCCCGTTTGGTTATTTTTCTTTTTTTTCAGGACCTTAATCTCTGGAAACACTGTCCGGCAGCACTATTGCCGAACACATGATGCAGCAACCAAGGAGGCAGACAGCTACGTCACACCACGGAATTCCCAGGTTGATTACAGTAACGAGCGAAATATTCAATTTAATATCATTCCTCAGCTTGCCCTTGGAAGGGACATAGTCCTACTCTTTGCTTATCGCACTATCTGTATCACTCTGCTTTAACGCAATTTTTTAAGAAACAATGCATGACATTACGACTATTATTGCATTCTTGTTACATATATATCTATGTGTTCATTAATGACGCCTTGCAACCGTACACCTTGGTACGGCTAATACACCAGGGGCTTACGTACCTCACAATACGGTGTGAAAAGTCTGAACACTTTCACAAGTGCGGCACCCCGAACTTATAGCATTATATGCATCAGCTCCGAATCATGTCTTTGGTCAAATGTTGGGTTTGCCCGGCTCCTATGTTTTGGTACCTTACGTTTCGCTCTATCGGCTAAGGTAGCGCTAGGAGAACTACTGCGATTGTGCCCCGGTTCTGCTGGGTTCAGCACCTCAGTAGAGAAAGCTAAAACTGACTATCATGATAAGGCGAGAGACTGGTCGCTGTTCGGCGAGGTTTTCGAGTCCCTAAATACTTATGCCGCTTAGAGCGAGGGGTCGGCCCTGTCCGGCTTAAAGGCATGTATCGCGCCCCAAATTTGGCCTTCCGAATACCAGGGGCTTCGCCGAAATTTAAAATTATAGAATTCTATGGCTAACTGAGAGTGATAAAGCATTATTAGTCCGATTGCCTTGTTCGCTGTGCTAAGCACCTCCCTCGAAGGACACAAACATGGGAACAAGAGTGCTCAGGTTTATCCCGAACACCCCAGCACTCGTGGCATGGGGGCAGAAGCCGAGGACTAGCCATCTCTCAGATTGGATAAATAGCCAAACAGAAGGTAATATTTTAAATTCAAACAAGTGTTGCATAGCGCATATGAAACAAGTTTTCATAAATACAGGATAAAACGAGCAAGTCTCACTCAACTATTACATCTTTGGAACACTCGTCCGCTATGAGACGGGCACCTGGCAGAACACCCTCGTAGTACATCTTGGGGGGCGATGCTCCTTGCCCTCCGGTGGCCCCTCCTTGACCAGCTTCACGGCGTCTAGCTTGACCCACTGCAATTTCGCACGGGCGAAAGCCCGGTGTGCACCTTCAATGCAGACAGATCGCTTGACGACCTCCAGCCGCGGGCAGGCATCCACAAGCCGCCTCACCAGGCCGAAGAAGCTGTTCGGAAGGGCGTCGCCAGGCCACAGCCGGACTATAAAGCTCTTCATGGCCCGATCGACCGCCTTATGTAGCTCGACCATCTGCTTCAGCTGGTCGCTCATTGGCACCGGGTGTTCGGCCTCAGCATACTGAGACCAGAATAGCTTCTCCGTTGAGCTTCCGTCCTCGGCCTGGCAAAATTTTGTGGCATCGGACACGCTGCGGGGAAAATCTACGAATGCTCCTGGAGAGCTCCGGATTCGGGTAAGTAATCGGTAATTTACTTTTACATGCTTGCTTTGCATATAGAAAGCCTTACCCGCCATTATCTTCTTCATAGCGTCGATCTCTTAGAGAGCCTTTTGGGCTTCGGCCTTGGCACTTTTTGCGCTCTCGAGGGCCGCGGCAAGCTCAGACTCCCGCGTCTTTGAGTCAACCTCCAATGCCTCGTGCTTCGCCACGAGAGCCTGGAGCTCTTGCTGCACCTCGCCAACCCAGGCCTCGTGCTTCTCTCGCTCGGTGCGCTTCTTGGCCGCTTTATCTTCGGCCTTGGTTAGCACTTGCTTCAGGGTCGCCACCTCGGTCGTGGCCCCTGGCAAACATACAATGATCCTGTCATTTTGCAATCGCGTCCTCTTTTATATATACATATCTATAGACAGGGTATTACTTACCCTTGTTCTCCTCGAGCTGCCTCTTGGCAAGGCCGAGCTCTTTCCTGGACCCCTCGAGGTCCTGCTTCAGTATGGAGACCTCTGCAGTCAGTGTGACAGACGCCAGCAGCGATGCCTGCATATGCATATTGACACACTTATATTAGACTCCTGCAATATTATTTGATCCTCTGTTCGGCTTTTTCTTTCTGAACACCGAAAAAGCATCAGGGGCTACTGTCTATGCGGTAATATTTCTACTACATTTTAAAACACTTATCTCAAAGCCTGTTAGAAGGCTCGCACAGGCTTCAGTCAATCCGCTCTTGGCGGACTGAACCTTCTGGATCACCGCACTCATGATAGTGCGGTGCTCCTCGTCGATGGAAGCGCTGCGAAGCGCTTCCAGCAGATTGTCCGGCGCCTCTGGATGGATAGAGGTCATCGGCATAGGCGTCTTGCCCCTCTTAGAAAGAGGTCGCCTGCCCGAGCCCGGAACCGCTGGAGGGTCCAGCGCGGTGTTCGGCTGAGGGCCGAACTCGGAGCTCTCAGGGGCCCCGTCCCCTCGGCTCCCGGAGTCCGGAAGGTCTCCTTGAGGTGCCTCCAGGGCTGTCTCCCCTCGACCCGGTGCCTCTTGAGACAGCACCTCGGTGTCGTCAGCAGGATGAGGGGAGGTGGCGGTCAGGACTGGATCGCTATCCATGTCCGACGAGCCCAGGGAGCCGTCCGATGATACATCGATGCTGGTTCGTGGTGGCCTGCATAATCATGTTCGGCGTTAGGGAAAGCAGTGCGATAAAGGAATGCTACGAGTCACTCTGGTATCCGAATACTTACGATCTCCCCAAGAGCTTGGACCCTTCGGCCTCCCTAGTTGGGGCGGCCTTCCTTTTCTTGTCTCCCCCGCCTAGAGGGGGAGCATCTTCTTCTTCCTCCTCGTCTTCGGGGGAAGAGTGTGCTACAGAGTTATCGTACGATGAGTCCGATAACACCTGGCGTCGGGAACTCTTTTGGGTTCCCTTGGCCTTCTTGGTCTTCTTTGGCACCTTGTAAGGAGCCGGAGCCAGCATCTCCATCAGGAGAGCGCCCGCAGTGTCTTCGGGCAAAGGGGCCGGACAGTTAATCTGCCCTGACATCTCCACCCAGTCCTGTCAAAGGCATGGAGATTAGACCCCGCGCATAATTAAGCTATGGAAAATAAATGTCCTACGAGATGTATTGAACTCACCGAACACGCAAGACGCTTTGCGCTTAGTCCGCGGTCCTCGGCGAGAGAAGGGGGGACCTCTGCACCCTTGAACAGCACCTTCTAGACGTCCTTGTGTGTCGTATCGAAGAGCTCGCTCAGAGTCTGGTGCTGGGCCGGGTTGAACTCCAACAAGGTAAAATCCCGTTGTTGACACGGGAGGATCCGGCGGATGAGCATAACTTGGACTATGTTGACAAGCTTGAGCTTCTTGCTCGCCATACTCCGGATACATTTCTGGAGTCCATCCAGCTCCACCGATGAACCCCACGACAAGCCCTTCTCTTTCCAGGAAGTGAGCCGTGTTGGGAATCCGGATCGAAACTCAGGGGTTGCCGCCCATTTGGCGTCGCGCGGCTCGGTGATGTAGAACCACGCCGATTGCCATCCCTTTATTGTCTCCACGAAGGAGCCTTCGAGCCATATGACGTTGGGCATCTTGCCCACCATGGCTCCGCCGCATTCTGCTTGTTGGCCTCGTACTACCTTCGGCTTGATATTGAAGGTCTTTAACCACAGGCCAAAGTGGGCCCGGATGCGGAGGAAAGCCTCACACACGACGATGAACACTAAAATGTTGAGGATGAAGTTCGGGGCCAGATCATGAAAGTCCAGCCTGTAGTAGAACATGAGACCATGGACGAATGGATGGAGGGGAAACCCTAGTCCGCGGAGGAAGTGGTGAAGGAAAACTACCCTCTCGTGAGGTTCTGGGGTAGGGACGATCTGCCCCGCAGCGGGTAGCCGATACGCGATGTTCACGGCTAAGTATCCGGCTCCGCGCAGCTTCTTGATGTCTCCCTCCGTGACGGAGGAGACCATCCACCTGCCTCCCGCTCCGGACATGGTTGGAGAAGGTCGAGGTGGGAAGAGCAGACTTGGGCGCTAGAGTTCAAGTGTGCGAAAACGGATGAGCGAAGGAGGAAGAAGGCGTGGATATAAAGGTGAATCCTTATCCCTTTATATGGGTGGACGAAGCTAAGCATCCCCACTTGCCTGGTAAACCTTGCTTATCCCCCAAGCACCATAATTGATGGCGCGGTTGGGTTACCCACGACCGCATTAATGAGAATCCCGTAATAAGGGGACACGATCTCTGCTTTGACAAGACGTGTCGAAAAACTGCCTCGCGTTATGTGCGGGGCTGGTTAAAGGGAACGGTTCGAATAATCAACGGGCCATGACATAACGTCATGCTGCCAAAACAAGCCAGCAAATTAGATCTGCGAAAATATTATTCTCTCTACGGTGGAATGTGGAACTTATTTTGTAGGGTCAGACACTATCCTCGTATTCAAATTCTTCTATGATGTATTCGGAGAAGGAACCCGCCTTGCAATGCCGAAGACAATACTGCGCGCTGGACTCATCGTCATTGAAGCCTGGTTCAGGGGCTACTGAGGGAGTCCTGGATTAGGGGGTCTCTGGACAGCCGGACTATATCCTTCTGCCGGACTGTTGGACTATGAAGATACAAGATTGAAGACTTCGTCTCGTGTCCGGATGGGACTCTACTTGGCGTGGAAGGCAACCTAGGCAATACAGATATGGATGTCTCCTCCTTTGTAACCGACCTTGTGTAACCCTAACCCTCTCCGATGTCTATATAAACCGAAGGGTTTTAGTCCGTAGGACAAAAATCACAACATACAATCATACCATAGGCTAGCTTCTAGGGTTTAGCCTCTCTGATCTCGTGGTAGATCTACTCTTGTACTACCCATATCATCAATATTAATCAAGAAGGACGTAGGGTATTACCTCCATCAAGAGGGCCCGAACCTGGGTAAAACATCGTGTCCCCTGCCTCCTGTTACCATCCGGCCTAGACGCACAGTTCGGGACCCCCTACCCGAGATCCGCCGGTTTTGACACCGACACTCCTTTTGATAGAGAACTGGAACAAAGCATTAACACATAGTGAATACATGAACTCCTCAAACTACAGTCATCACCGGTAAGTATCCCGATTATTGTCACTTCGGGGTTAACGGATCATAACACATAATAGGTGACTATAGACTTGCAAGATAGGATCAAGAACACTCATATATTGATGAAAACATAATAGGTTTAGATCTGAAATCATGGCACTCGGGTACTAGTGACAAGCATTAAGCATAGCAAAGTCATAGCAACATCAATCTCAGAACATAGTGGACACTAGGGATCAAACCCTAACAAAACTAACTCGATTACATGATAGATCCCATCCAACCCATCACCGTCCAGCAAGCCTACGATGGAATTACTCACGCACGGCGGTGAGCATCATGAAATTGGTGATGGAGGATGGTTGGTGATGACGATGGCGACAGATTCCCCTCTCCGGAGCCCCGAACGGACTCCAGATCAGCCCTCCCAAGAGGTTTTAGGGCTTGATGGCGGCTCCGTATCGTAAAACACGATGATTTCTTATCCTTGATTTTTTTCTCATCGAAACTCAATATATGAAGGTGGAGTTGGAGTCGGAGAGGTAGCAGGGGGCCCACAAGGTAGGGGGCGCGCCCCCACCCTCGTTGCAAGACGGTGGGCCCCCTGGCCTTCATCTTTGGCAGGTATTTTTCTTATTTTCTGAAAAGTGTCTCCGTGAAGTTTCAGGTCATTCCGAGAACGTTTGCTCCTGCACATAAATAACACCATGGTAGTTCTGCTGAAAACAGCATCAGTCCGGGTTAGTTCCATTCAAATCATGCAAGTTAGAGTCCAAAACAAGGGCAAAAGTGTTTGGAAAAGTAGATACGTTGGAGACGTATCAACTGGTTGATTTTAGACTTTTGGACTCTAGTGCACTTTCTAACAAATCCATCCACGCCTCTAATTTCCTTCCAAGTGCGACAGAACTGCAAACGTGGTTCAATGATGCTACAGAAATTGATTCAAAAGGTGTTGTGTCACCTCAACTTGGGACCATGTGTCTTTTGATGACTTAGGGTTGTGTTTTTCCTACCTAGAGATGTTTGTTCACCCCTTGACCGTTATGCCTTGGTCCTGTGTAGATAGATCAACCTCATAGCATTTTCTTTGGGTTTTGTTTGATTGAATTTAGTTGTTTCTACTCTTAGCCATAGACACGATAGTGAGTGAGACCTCCTATATTACATATCTTCAAAATCCAAAGTTATCAATTACTTCATCTTATATCCACAATTTTTTTTTGCAGGGATCTTATATTCACAATCTAGATTTCTTGTATCATATTGTTATTTGTTCTTCGGTTGCTGCAGAATAGACCTGCATGGGTAGGTTGAGTGTGTTTCCAACACCTCCGGTAGTCATCTTGGAGTTGGTTTAGCTATTGCTAAGGGGCACCATGGAGTGGTCAATGTACTCAAATAATCAGATTCTCCTCCAAAAAAATGATGTTGTCTTAGAGGATCGGGTCACCTTGTACCTATCACTCATCGAGGGGAAGTGGTTCCATCATATATTGGTACTAGATCATTGGTAGCGTGCGTTGTTGCGCCCCTCTATATATATAATGAAATGGTAGGAATATTCATAAATATATTATGACATAAAACATATTGAATTTGCATAAATAACACCATGTATTTGTTAGTAATCAACAGACATCACATACTTACTCGCTAAAAGCAAGGTTGATGGATACAAATTAGCTTGGTATAACATACACATCAATGTACACAACAAATACTACTAATCAGTACTGCCAGGAAAAATAATAAACATTAGATTGTGTACATGGTGCATATACTATTGGCCATTTCATGGGACAGGAGTGCTAACAAGGTACAGTAGTTAGTTACTCATAATACCATACAAATACAGGCAGTAGTGGGTATATATAGTAATCAAACATTAGCAAAAGGAATGGACACAAAACCATTAAAATAATCAGATACAACTAATCAGATATTATACACCCATAATCTGATTTTCCTTGCATGTAAGGTTATCATATGAGCCTGAATACCACTCTGGTCCATCTGCAACTTTGCAATGAGTAAATGTTCTTGTTTCATCCAAAATATTCAGGAATAAGTTCAAACTATTTGATTCGGTAACTAAAGAATGGACAAAATAAGGACACGTTATGCATAATGGCAAAAATAAGAACATCATTGAGAACAAAGCTATTGTTTGATACAAAATGCTTGCTTTCCAGCAAGCAATCTGACTCCATAATGCATTCTACATCGCTGATCAACTGACAGAATAGAAATTCAAAGCCCTCCTAACTGTGAATTAATAGACGGCAAATTAATTAGAAATAACGCATTGCACAATGCTTACACTCAACATCTTATTGTCCAAATCAAGATAGAAAATCAAGTCCAAGAAACACGATATGCAAGCTAATCTCCTTTGAGTAAGCAATATTTTTCTAATGTAAAATTGGAAATGAGATGGACAACCTACCGCAGTTGTGAATATTGTTGTTAACAAAGAGCCAATATGCTGCTTAGGACCCCACCTGTTATCTTTATACCTTTATTCATGACCCAAAAAACATCAAACCTGTTATAGGATTGGTCTAACAAAACATACATATAAAGAACTTGAGCGCCTACAGGAAAGACAAACATGAGCAACACTGATGGAGATCTCAGGGCACGCAATATGGTGCTAGAGCGGGTTGAAGATACCGGAACGGGCAACAGAGTTTAGATCCGGGTATTTGGGTGGTGAGGTCGAGGGGTCGAGCAGCATGCCAATGTGTCTGAATTGAAAACCCACCTCCACGCCCCCAATTTCAAATTTAGAAGAAACGCAACCACACAAATAATAGTATTAGAAGTGAACTACTAAATCAAAATCACATCAGTGAATGATATGATACATAGGGGATCAAGGTCAACTCATATTAAATAACCTAGTTCGTGTTAAGCTGAAAGATATCACCTGAATATAGGTCATATGGCCACATCATCAGAACCTGCATCTTGCAAAGCATCATGATGCAGTGATAAAATGATTGAAACTTCTACCAAGGGTTGCTTCTATTATAATGTCTAAATGTTTTCAGCGACATACGGATACCTACCACCAATCATGAAATATCATCTTCCAAAATATGCATACATCACACCAATTTTGTAATTGTATTTTGTACATGCTTTCAATCAGAATTGAACTGGATCTAATTACCAAGATATCAAAATTTAATATTTGAGTTCAGGCCTTCAAGGTGCAATACCTGATTGCGGCCAACACCAATATGCTTCTGCCCCTATATAGGCTATATCAGCACAATGACTAAAGCAGCTACCAAAAGTAAGGCACACTACAATGGTTATATTAACACTCGATCATGATGCAAAAAATATATGCCTAGTGAAAACAAATTAGCATTAACGCATGACATATCAACTGCAAGGTTAGCATTGCATTATAATAATATTGATTATCCGTACATTGCTCCGGAGACAAAGTGTCGGCTTCTTGTCTAAACAATTGACGGGAACATCTCCATGAGGAACTGTGTCTCATTGGATACCAACATGTTACCATGGTTGGATGAAGCTCCTTAGCATGCTTCACAAACTATACCACGATAGCTTTGCCTACCTCGTATGCCGAAAATGTGAATTTGCTTAATACAACATGTTTCATCTCGATAGTTACAAAAATGTATATGAATAGATAAAAAGGTGATGGTCGGCTAGATGTTTTTTTTGCTCCCTTCTTCATCTCGAGGACGTATCCTGTGCAACGACTGAATTGATGCACCCAGTACACCGAGTGCTTCTGGGCCACTGGATGGGGAATAGATGGACGGGATGTTATCATAAGCTGGCCGCGGGTACATTTTACACAATCGACCTTGTCAAGTGACTGAACTGCGTAAAAGTCCTTCTGAAATCCCGCCATCTCCTTCCCTTTGCTCTGTCCCGATCTGTACCTATCTCTATGAGATCCCCTCTCTCCACCAACCCATTTAGGGCGGTGTGGGCTCTCTTCAGCACAACTCCTACCGCGCTGCAAATCCATCTTCCCTCTATCTTCACAATCTATCCCTCTCCATGACAGTGCTGGCTACGGCTTGGCACAACCGACGGTGCACACTCTTGGTTTGGCACCGCCGCCGTTGTTGTAGGCTAAGATTCAACGCAGCCACAAATTTCTAACAAGTTGTGTTGCTTTCTTTATTCAGATCGTGAGTGCATATTTATTCCGTAGGAGCAGCGAAAAAAGAGCTAAGAACAATCGTTCCTGATTACTGATCACAGTCGATATCGTTGAACTTCTCATATTCGTGAGCCTTCCCATATTAATGCGTTTGCTCTGTCCAAAACAGAAACCAGACTGCAGTTCAGCAGTTGGTATTATTGTCTTTGGCATGCCCTTGTATGATTCTACTTGGGCCTTGTACTTTGAATTTTGTGCTCAAGTAAACAACCAAGAAAGCAAATGTAGTTTCTAACCTTGTGCATTGAAGCCATGACAACTGAATAAATGGTATGCAAGAAATATAATATTTTTAGAAAAGGACCAACAGGTACATCAACCTTCTCATTACAAGCATGGTACAACTCAATGTGAGCACAAAATATTTCAGCAGTAGTTCTCAAGTATATGTCCCCTGAACCTAAATTGAATCCGTAATATGTGTTGGTAGTACATATGAACTTTATACGCTCGAGCCATATCATTTTCAGGTTAGTCGTATCCTTCTTTAAAATTTTCGTAAAATACCAGATTGCAGGAGGCCAATAAATTCTTGAACGATTGGCCGTAGATAAGAAAAAGTTCATAATAAGGTCAGGAAAATCTTCAACAAATGGCAGAAAATAAGAACAAGTTCTTTCCAATAAAATAAACAATTGATATTAGGATTAAGATCGCTGAAATTCTCTGCAGCATAAAGCTTAACCTTATCCAACCATATCATAAAGTTTGATATTCTGTTGGATATGACCTGAAAATAGATGTTCATGCTTTTCAGGTATTATCTCTGCATGTGCAGCCGCATGCTCGTCTACAGAAAAGAAAGTTGTTTGTACAAGTTGGTGTTCTACCTTCTACTTGCATCAACTTTGTGTATTTTGGCAAGACAAAAATGTCTCTTTCAGATTTTCACAAAAAAAGTCTCTTTCAGATGATCGGGGGAGCTGCATGGTGCTCAATCTATTCCCTAAAGTGAACAGATATTGTTGTCCGGATACTTCACTAGATAATGCCCACTAGCTGATCATACCATGGATCCTTTAACTGCAGAAGATGGGCGGCTCCTTGGCGACGGATGAGTCGACGTTGACCGGACCTACAGCACGGCGGCGCTACATTTACATGCTCCCCGGCGGCGATGACGGTGGCTGCTGGGTTAGGTCGTTGCAGAGGATAGGAGGGCCACCGGTGCTAGAACTAGGTAGGGTGGTCCGATAGATGGGGAGAGAGCGGCGATGGAGCAAATGGTTAACCCTAGCTCACAGGTTTCCTGGTACAGGTACAGAAAGGGAATAGAGAAAAGGAAGGAGACGATGCGAATAGAGGAAAGGAAGGAGACGATGGGTTCGTAGGGACTGTTTTGCACAGTTAAATGATTTTGCAAGGTGCACTCTGTAAAATATACCGGCAGCCACCTGATGATAACATCCCACCCATCAATTTTCAATGCAGTGGCGTAGAATTGCTCAGAGCATCTGGTGCACGAGTCCGGCCATTACACGGGATACGTTTGTTGGGGATCGTAGTAGAAATTCAAAATTTTCCTACGTGTCACCAAGATCAATCTATGGAGAGACTAGCAATGAGAGAGAGGAGTGTATCTTCATACCCTTGAAGATCGCAATGCGAAAGCGTTACACGAACGCGGTTGGTGGAGTCGTACACGCAGCGATTCAGATCGCGGTCGATTCCTATCTAAGCGCCAAACAACGGCGCCTCCGCGTTCAACACACATACAGCCCGGTGACGTCTCCCACACCTTGATCCAGCAAGGAGAGAGGGAGAGGTTGGGGAAGACTCTGTTCAGCAGCAGCACAACGGCATGGTGATGGTGGAGGAGCGCGGTACTCCAGCAGGGCTTCGCCAAGCACTACGAGAGACGAGGAGGGAGAGGGGTAGGGCTGCGCCAAGAGAGAGATCAAATCACGTGTTGGGCAGCCCCAATACCTCAAGTATATATAGGGGAGGGGAGGGGCTGCGCCCCCATCTAGGGTTCCATCCCTAGGGGTGGCGGCAGCCCCAAAACCCATCTAGGGTGCGGCCAAGGGGGGGAAGAGAGGGGGGCGCCCTAGGGTAGTCCTTAAGGCCCATCTGGACCTAGGGTTTGCCCCCTTCCCACTCTCCACGCGCCTTGGGCCTTGGTGGGGGGCGCACCAGCCCACCTGGGGTGGTCCCCTCCCACACTTGGCCCACGCAGCCTTCTGGGGCTGGTGGCCCCACCTGCTGGACCCCCAGGTCCCTCCCGGTGGTCCCGGTACATTACCGATAGCACCCGAAACTTTTCCGGTGACCAAAACGGGACTTCCCATATATAAATCTTTACCTCCGGACCATTTCGGAACTCCTCGTTACGTATGGGATCTCATCCGGGACTCCGAACAACATTCGGTAACCGCGTACATACTTTCCCTATAACCCTAGCGTCATCGAACCTTAAGTGTGTAGACCCTACAGGCTCGGGAGTCATCCAGACATGGCCGAGACAACTCTCCGGTCAATAACCAACAGCGGGATCTGGACACCCATGTTGGCTCCCACATGGTCCACGATGATCTTATCGGATGAACCACGATGTCAAGGATTCAATCAATCCCGTATACAATTCCCTTTGTCCATCGGTACGATACTTGCCCGAGATTCGATCGTCAGTATCCCGATACCTCGTTCAATCTCGTTACCGGCAAGTCTCTTTACTCGTTCCATAACACATCATCCCGTGATCAACTTCTTGGTCACATTGTGTAGATTATGATGATGTCCTACCGAGTGGGCCCAGAGATGCCTCTCCGTTACACGGAGTGACAAATCCCAGTATCGATTCGTGCCAACCCAACAGACACTTTCGGAGATACCTGCAGTGCACCTTTATAGCCACCCAGTTACGTTGTGACGTTTGGTACATCCAAAGCATTCCTATGGTATCCGGGAGTTGCGCAATCTCATGGTCTAAGGAAATGATAATTGACATTAGAAAAGCTTTGGCATACGAACTACACGATCTTGTGCTAGGCTTAGGATTGGGTCTTGTCCATCACATCATTCTCCTAATGATGTGATCCCGTTATCAACGACATCCAATGTCCATGGTCAGGAAACCGTAACCGATCAACGAGTTAGTCAACTAGAGGCTTACTAGGGACATGGTGTTGTCTATGTATCCACACATGTATCTGAGTTTCCTATCAATACAATTCTAGCATGGATAATAAACGATTATCATGAACAAGGAAATATAATAATAACTAATTTATTATTGCCTCTAGGGCATATTTCCAAAAGTCTCCCACTTGCACTAGAGTCAATAATCTAGTTCACATCACTATGTGATTGTAATGAATCCAACACCCATGGGGTTTGTTCATATCTCGCTTGCGAAAGAGGTTTATTAGTCAGTGGGTCTGAACCTTTCGGATCCATGTGTGCTTTACAAATCTCTATGTCATCTTGTAGATGCAGCTACCACGCTCTACTTGGAGCTATTCCAAATAACTGTTCTACTATACGAATCCGGTTTACTACTCAGAATCATCCAGATTAGTGTTAAAGATTGCATCGGTGTAACCCTTTATGACGAACTCTTTTACCACCTCCATAATCGAGAAAATTCCTTAGTCCACTAGTTACTAAGGATAAGTTCGACCGCTGTCATGCGATCCATTCCTGGATCACTCTTGTACCCCTTGACTGACTCATGGCAAGGCACACTTCAGGTGCGGTACACAGCATAGCATACTATAGAGCCTACGTCTAAAGCATAGGGGGCGACCTTCGTCCTTTCTCTCTCTTCTGCCGTGGTCAAGTCTTGAGTCTTACTCAATGCTCACACCTTGTAACACAGCCAAGAACTCCTTCTTTGCTGATCTATTTTTGAACTCCTTCAATATCTTGTCACGGTATGTATTCATTTGAAAGTACTATTAAGCGTTTTTGATCTATCCTTATAGATCTTGATGCTCAATGTTCAAGTAGCTTAATTCAGGTTTTCCATCGAAAAACACTTTTCAAATAACCCTGCATGCTTTCCAGAAATTCTACATCATTTTTTGATCAACAATATGTTAACAACATATACTCATCAAAAATTCTATAGTGCTCCCACTCACTCCTTTGGAAATACAAGTTTCTCATAAACTTTGTATAAACCCAAAATCTTTGATCATCTCATCCAAGCGTACATTCCAATTCCAAGATGCTTACTCCGGTCCTTAGAAGGATTGCTGGAGCTTTGCATACTTGTTACCATCTTTCAGGATTGACAAAACCTTCTGGTTGTATCACCTACAACCTTTCCTCAAGAAAAAAAACGTCGAGGAAACAGTGTTTTGACATCCTATCTGCAAGATTTCATAAATAATGCAGTAACTGCTAACACAATTCCAACAGACTCTTAGCATCGCTACGAGTGAGAAAGTCTCATCGTAGTCAACTTCTTGAACTTGTCGGGAAACATCTTAACGACAAGTCGAGCTTTCTTAATGGTGACACTTACCATCATTGTCTGTCTTCCCTTTTAAAATCCATCTGCACCTAATAGCCTTATGACCATCAAGTAGTTCTTTCAAAGTCTATACTTTGTTTTATACATGGATCCTCTCTCGGATTTTATGGCCCCGAGCCATTCGTCGGAATCTGGGCGCACCATCGCTTCTCCATAGCTCGTAGGTTCATTGTTGTCTAGCAACATGACTTCCAAGACAGGATTACGTACCTCTCTGAAGTAGTACGCTTCTTTGTCGACCTACGAGGTTTGGTAGTGACTTGATCCGAAGTTTCATGATCACTATCATAAGCTTCCACTTCAATTGGTGTAGGTGCCACAAGAACGACTTCATGTGCCCTGCTACACACTAGTTGAAGTGACGGTTCAATAAACTCATCAAGTCTCCAACATCCTCCCACTCAATTCTTTCGAGAGAAACTTTTCCTCGAGAAAGGACCTGTTTCTAGAAACAATCACTTTTGCTTCCGGATCTGAAATAGGAGGTATACCCAACTATTTTTGGGTATTCTATGAAGATGCATTTATCCGCTTTGGGTTCGAGCTTATCAGCCTGAAACTTTTCACATAAGCATCACAGCCCCAAACTTTTAAGAAACAACAGCTCGGGTTTCTCTAAACCATAGTTCATACGGTGTCGTCTCAACGGAATTGTGTGGTGCCCTATTTAAAGTGAATGCGGTTGTCTCTAATGCCTAACCCATAAACGATAGTGGTAATTCGATAAGAGACATCATGGTATGCACCATATCCAATAGGGTGCATTTGTGATGTTCGGACACACCATCACACTATGGTGGTCCAGGCGGTATTAGTTGTGAAACAATTTCCACAATGTCTTAATTGTGTGCCCAACTCGTAACTCAGATATTCATCTCTATGATCATATCATAGACATTTTATCATCTTGTCACGACGATCTTCAACTTCACTCTAAAATTGCTTAAACCTTTCATTAATTCAGACTTGTGTTTCATCAAGTAAATATACTCAGCATCTACTCAAATCATCTGTGAAGTAAGAACATAACGATATCCACTGCATGCCTCAGCACTCATTGGACTGCACACATCAAAATGTATTACTTCCAACAAGTTGCTTTCTTGTTCCATCTTACTGAAAACGAGGCCTTTCAGTCATCTTGCCCATGTGGTATGATTTGCATGTCTCAAGTGATTCAAAATCAAGTGAGTCCAAACGATCCATCTGCATGGAGTTTCTTCATGCATATCTACCAATAGACATGGTTCGCATGTCTCAATCTTTTGAAAAACGAGTGAGTCCAAAGATCCATCAACATGGAGCTTCTTCATGCGTTTTATACCAACATGACTCAAATGGCAGTGCCACAAGTACGTGGTACTATCATTACTATCTTATATCTTTTGGCATGAACATGTGTATCACTACGATCGAGATTCAATAAACCATTCATTTTAGGTGCAAGACCATTGAAGGTATTACTCAAATAAACAGAGTAACCATTATTCTCCTTAAATGAATAACCGTGTGGCAATAAACATAATCCAATCATGTCTATGCTCAACGCAAACACCAAATAACAATTATTTCGGTTTAACACCAATCCCGATGGTAAAGGGAGCGTGCGATGTTTGATCACATCAACCTTGGAAACACTTCCAACACATATCGTCATCTCACCTTTAGCTAGTCTCCGCAGTCTTTTATTTCGAGTTACTAACGCTTAGCAACCGAACCGGTATTTATTACCCTGGTGCTACTAGGAGTACTAGTAAAGTACACAATAATATGACGTATATCCAAAATACTTCTGTCGACCTTGCCAGCCTTCTCATCTACCAAGTATCTAGGGTAGTTCTGCTTCAGTGACCGTTCCCCTCATTATATAAGCACTTAGTCTCGGGTTTGGTTCAACCTTGGGTTTCTTCACTAGAGCAGCAACTGATTTGTCGTCTCATGAAGTATCCCTTCTTTCCCTTGTCCTTCTTGAAACTAGTGGTTTAACCATCAACAATTGATGCTCCTACTTGATTTCTACTTTCGCGGTGTCAAACATCGCGAGTTGCTCAAGGATCATCATGTCTATCCCTGTTATTGTTCATCACGAGCTCCAATAGCTTGGTGGCAGTGACTATGGAGAATCATCACTATCTCATCTGGAAGATTAACTCCCACTCGATTCAAGCGATTGTAGTACTCAGACAATCTGAGCACATGCTCAACGATTGAGTTTTCTCCCTTAGTTTGCAGGCTTAAGAAACTTGTCAGAGGTCTCATACCTCTTGACGTGGGCACTAGTCTGAAATCCCAATTTCAGTCTTTGGAACATCTCATATGTTCTGCGACGTTTCAAAAACGTCTTTGGTGCCACAATTCTAAACTGTTAGTATTACGCACTGAACTATCACGTAGTCATCAAAACATGTATGCCAGATGTTTCCCAACATCTACAGACGATGCTCGAGGTTCAACACACTGAGCGGTGCATTAAGGACATAACCCTTCTGTGCAGCAATGAGGACAATCCTCAGTTCACGGACCCAGTCCACATAATTGCTACTGTCAAATCTCAACTAAATTTTCTCTAGGAACATATCTAAAAACAGTAGAACCAAAGCGTGAGCTACGACATAATTTGCAAAGACCTTTTGACTATGTTCATGATCATTAAGTTCATCTAATCAAATTATTTAATGAACTCCCGCTTAGATAGACATCCCTCTAGTCATCTAAGTGATACATGATCCGAGTCAACTAGGCCGTGTCCGATCATCACATGAGATGGACTAGTCATCATCGATGAACATCTTCATGTTGATCGTATCCACTATACGACTCATGTTCGACCTTTCAGTCTTCCGTGTTCCGAGGCCATGTCTGTACATGCTAGGCTCGTCAAGTTAACCTAAGTGTATTGCGTGTGTAAATCTGGCTTACACCTGTTGTATGCGAACGTTAGAGCCTATCACACCCGATCATCACGTGGTGCTTCGAAACAATGAACCTTCGCAACGGTGCACAGTTAGGGGGAACACTTTCTTGAAATTATTGCGAGGGATCATCTCATTTAAGCTACTGTCGTTCTAAGCAAATAAGATGTAAAACATGATAAACATCACATGCAATCAAATAGTGACATGATATGGCCAATATCATTTTGCTCCTTTTGATCTCCATCTTCGGGGCGCCATGATCATTATCGTCACCGGCATGACACCATGATCTCCATCATCGTGTCTTCATGAAGTTGCCTCGCCAACTATTACTTCTACTACTATGGCTAACGGTTAGCAATAAAGTAAAGTAATTACATGGCATTTTCATTGACATGCAGGTCATAAATAAATTAAGACAACTCCTATGGCTCCTGCCGGTTGTCATACTCATCGACATGCAAGTCGTGATTCCTATTACAAGAACATGATCAATCTCATACATCACATATATCATTCATCACATCCTTTTGGCCATATCACATCACATAGCATACCCTGCAAAAACAAGTTAGACGTCCTCTAATTGTTGTTGCATGTTTTACATGGCTGCTATGGGTTTCTAGCAAGAACGTTTCTTACCTACGCAAAACCACAACGGTGATATGCCAATTGCTATTTACCCTTCATAAGGACCCTTTTCATCGAATCCGATCCGACTAAAGTGGGAGAGACAGACACCCGCCAGCCACCTTATGCATCAAGTGCATGTCAGTCGGTGGAACCAGTCTCACGTAAGCGTACGTGTAAGGTCGGTCCGGGCCGCTTCATCCCACAATGTCGCCGAATCAAGATAAGACTAGTAATGGCAAGCAAATTGAACAAATCATCACCCACAACTACTTTGTGTTCTACTCGTGCATAGAATCTACGCATAGACCTAGCTCATGATGCCACTGTTGGGGATCGTAGCGGAAATTCAAAATTTTCATACGTGTCACCAAGATCAATCTATGGAGAGACTAGCAACGAGAGAGAGGAGTGTATCTTCATACCCTTGAAGATCGCAATGCGGAAGTGTTACAAGAACGCGGTTGGTGGAGTCGTACACGCAGCGATTCAGATCGCAGTCGATTCCGATCTAAGCGTCGAACAACGGCGCTTCTGCGTTCAACACACGTACAGCCCGGTGACGTCTCCCATGCCTTGATCCAGTAAGGAGAGAGGGAGAGGTTGGGGAAGACTCCGTCCAGCAGCAGCACAACGGCGTGATGATGGTGGAGGAGCGTGGTACTCCAGCAGGGCTTCACCAAGCACTACGAGAGATGAGGAGGGAGAGGGGTAGGGCTGCGCCAAGAGAGAGATCAAATCACGTGTTGGGCAGCCCCAATACCTCAAGTATATATAGGGGGGAGGGGCTGCGCCCCCCATCTAGGGTTCCATCCCTAGGGGTGGCGGCAGCCCCAAAACCCATCTAGGGTGCGGCCAAGGGGGGGAGAGGGGGGCGCCCTAGGGTGGGCCTTAAGGCCCATCTGGACCTAGGGTTTGCCCCCTTCCCACTCTCCACGCGCCTTGGGCCTTGGTGGGGGGGCGCACCAGCCCACCTAGGGCTGGTCCCCTCCCACACTTGGCCCACGCAGCCTTCTGAGGCTGGTGGCCCCACATGGTGGACCCCCGGGACCCTCCCGGTGGTCCCGGTACGTTACCGATAGCACCCGAAACTTTTCCGGTGACCAAAACAGGACTTCCCATATATAAATCTTCACCTCCGGACCATTCCGGAACTCCTCGTGGCGTCCGGGATCTCATCCGGGACTTCGAACAACATTCGGTAACCGCGTACATACTTTCCCTATAACCCTAGCGTCATCGAACCTTAAGTGTGTAGACCCTACGGGCTCGGGAGTCATGCAGACATGGCTAAGACAACTCTCCGGTCAATAACCAACAGCGGGATCTGGATACCCATGTTGGATCCCACATGCTCCACGATGATCTTATCGGATGAACCACGATGTCAAGGATTCAATCAATCCCGTATACAATTCCATTTGTCCATCGATACGATACTTGCCCGAGATTCGATCGTCGGTATCCCGATACCTCGTTCAATCTCGTTACCGGCAAGTCTCTTTACTCGTTCCGTAACACATCATCCCGTGATCAACTCCTTGGTCACATTGTGCATATTATGATGATGTCCTATCGAGTGGGCTCAGAGATACCTCTCCGTTACACGGAGTGACAAATCCCAGTCTCGATTCGTGCCAACCCAACAGACACTTTCGGAGATACCCGCAGTGCACCTTTATAGCCACCCAGTTACGTTGTGACGTTTGGTACACCCAAAGTATTCCTACGGTATCCGGGAGTTGCACAATCTCATGGTCTAAGGAAATGATACTTGACATTAGAAAAGCTTTGGCATACGAACTATACGATCTTGTGCTAGGCTTAGGATTGGGTCTTGTCCATCACATCATTCTCCTAATGATGTGATCCCGTTATCAACGACATCCAATGTCCATGGTCAGGAAATCGTAACCATCTACTAATCAACGAGCTAGTCAACTAGAGGCTTACTAGGGACATGGTGTTGTCTATGTATCCACACATGTATTTGAGTTTCCTATCAATACAATTCTAGCATGGATAATAAACGATTATCATGAACAAGGAAATATAATAATAACTAATTTATTATTGCCTCTAGGGCATATTTCCAACAACATTCTCTCTTCATCTCTTTCAGATGCGGCCAGATGTTTTCTCTCTTGTCCAGAGGAGGCCGAAGAGGCAGCAACTCCAGAATTGTTCGAGCCGGGCAGCGCTAGGACTATGAATTTATATTTTATCAGTTGTCAATGTCATTGCGATCTGTCAGTCTAGAGGCCTGTCAAGAACTTGGGACCCTTCCTTTTCAATCAAGTGTGTTATCTCATCCGAATTATACCTGAAAATGACATGCAAATAAATCAAAGGGGCTGCACATTAGGTTATGAAATTGTTACGTGAAACCATGGGGATCGCAAGTGCCAAATGGTGCATCAGTTTTCACTTGAATTACCTGTGTCTCTCTCGAGCAGATTGAACCTCGTGGTGGCACTTGTTGGGCAAGGCTCCCATTATTCTTCCCTTGGCCTCCACCGCCTGAGCTGGAGCAATAGCGGCAGCGGTCGCATGGTGCCGATCTGCCGCTGCTGCCGGACTGTAAAAACAATCTAATTAGTATGTATTGCCAGCGAATCTCGAAATTATTGAGGCACTGCCGCTGAATCTGGACTGTAAAAAACCAATCTAAGCATGGACTGGATTCACCACTGCTACTGCGCCCCCTAGCGTGGCGACAAGACCATGCTATCCACCGCGGTTCCACGGCGATCCGGCGCTGCCCCACTGGCGGTGGTGGTGTGAGCTTGTTCTGCGAGCGAGAGGGTTGTGTGATGGATCTCGTGGCCAACCCCAGAAATAGATGCTCTCTGTTGGCCTTTCAGACGAAAGACAAGAGATGGAGCACATCGACGGCTAAACGGAGACGGAGGAGACATTCCAACGGGGTGGGCATGGACTGCTCCATGAGGAGGTGGGAGCCAAACGAAACGACGACGGTGGCGGAGCAACCTGTTCGTGGGCGAGGGAGAGAGAGAGAGAAGAGATCGGAGGTGAATTGATTGAGAAAGACGAGAGGACATCAGCAGTTTTTTTAAGCATCTAGGCAGTCGCTCGAAGCCCAGGCGGTATAATGGGCTGCCCAACGGTCCAATGCACGAGAGGCCTTCGTTTCGGCCTCTGGTGCAATAGGCCAGAGGACAGCTGGGCTAGATTACCCAGATTACGGGGCAGATCGCTTTGGACGTGAAATCTGACGTCCAGTAAAAATCAGATCGTGAAATGGACGGCCGAAAACGCTAATTCGCTGAGAGAGAGCAGGGATTAGGCTCAGTTTTACTGTCCTTAATGGCGCATACCATTTAGGAGAAGAGAGATTAAATGCCAACAAATATTTGTCTATTCTCTAATTCATCTGATCTAATAGTACCCATTTTTGGAACGTCCGCTAAGTCATCAATCCAATCCCTTTGACAACACGAGTGCATGTTAGTGAAAACTATGAAGAGCAATGCAGGAAACTCCATCGGCTCAGTGACATTGATTTTTTGAAGAATACACCGATCTATATGATCATTCACATGGGGAAAGTAATAGAATGGCTCATGCCCTTGCTTGTAATGTGGAGGGTAACATGTCGATTGTGTGGCAAGAGGACCCCTCCGATTCCATCCGTGTAATAGAATGGCTTATTCTCTAATTAATAAAGTCACAATGAAGATTTCTCTTGAAACGACGATTGTATGAATATTTAGAGAGCGGCTATTCTGCACCCAGACTCAACTAGATCTGGGTGTGAACAGTGTATTCAAAAAATAGTAATTAAAAATGAATTTTAGGCATCCAAGATGTTCATATGCTCAAGATGCATGCACAATTTCAAGGTGTTTGAACAGGTGTTCGAGAAACTTTGAAAAAGAACACTATTGAGAGCCGATTTTGTTTTTTAGCATGAGCTTCTCATATGTTCATACAATCTGAAATTTTGCATCCACAACATCTTGGGTGCCCAAGAATTTCAGATATTTTTTTAATATTTTTTTAATTTACTGTTCACCCGGTGTAGATGAGTCCGAGAACCGTTTGTTGGAAATATGCCCTAGAGGCAATAATAAAAGTGTTATTATTATATTTCCTTGTTCATGATAATTGTCTTTTATTCATGCTATAACTGTATTATCCGGAAATCGTAATACACGTGTGAATACATAGACCACAATATGTCCCTAGTGAGCCTCTAGTTGACTAGCTCGTTGTGATCAACAGATAGTCATGGTTTCCTGGCTATGGACATTGGATGTCGTTGATAACGGGATCACATCATTAGGAGAATGATGTGATGGACAAGACCCAATCCTAAGACTAGCACAAAAGATCGAGTAGTTCATTTGCTAGAGCTTTGCCAATGTCAAGTATCTCTTCCTTTGACCATGAGATCGTATAACTCATGGATACCGTAGGAGTGCTTTGGGTGTATCAAACGTCACAACGTAACTGGGTGACTATAAAGGTGCACTACAGGTATCTCCGAAAGTATCTATTGTTTTATGCGGATCGAGACTGGGATTTGTCACTCCGTGTAAACGGAGAGGTATCTCTGGGCCCACTCGGTAGGACATCATCATATGCGCAATGTGACCAAGGAGTTGATCACGGGATGATGTGTTACGGAACGAGTAAAGTGACTTGCCGGTAACGAGATTGAACAAGGTATTGGATACCGACGATCGAATCTCGGGCAAGTAAAATACCGCTAGACAAAGGGAATTGTATACGGGATCGATTGAGTCCTTGACATCGTGGTTCATCCGATGAGATCATCGTGGAACATGTGGGAGCCAACATGGGTATCCAGATCCCGCTGTTGGTTATTGACCGGAGAACGTCTCGGTCATGTCTGCATGTCTCCCGAACCCGTAGGGTCTACACACTTAAGGTTCGATGACGCTAGGGTTATAAAGGAAGCTTGTATGTGGTTACCGAATGTTGTTCGGAGTCCCGGATGAGATCCCGGACGTCACGAGGAGTTCCGGAATGGTCCGGAGGTAAAGATTTATATATGGGAAGTCCTGTTTTGGTCACCGGAAAAGTTTCGGGCGATATCGGTATTGTACCGGGACCACCGGGAGGGTCCCGGGGGTCCACCAAGTGGGGCCACCTGCCCCAGAAGGCTGCGTGGGCCATGTGTGGGAGGGTACCAGCCCCTAGGTGGGCTGGTGCGCCCCCCACAAGGTGCCAAGGCGCAAGGGAGAGTGGGAGGGGGCAAACCCTAGTCCAGATGGGCCTTAAGGCCCACCTAGTGGGCGCCTCCCCTCTCTCCCCCTCCTGGCCGCCGCCCCCTTTGCCATCTAGGGCTGGCCGCACCCCTTGGGGGTGGGAAACCCTAAAGGGGGCGCAGCCCTCCCTTTCCCCTATATATATGAGGCCTAGGGGCTGCCCATAACACGCGATTTGATCTCTCTTGGTGCAGCCCTGTCTCTCCTTCTCCTCCTCCTCTCCCATGGTGTTTGGCGAAGCCCTGCGGGATTGCCACGCTCCTCCACCACCACCACGCCGTTGTGCTGCTGTTGGATGGAGTCTTCCTCAACCTCTCCCTCTCTCCTTGCTGGATCAAGGCGTGGGAGACGTCACCGGGCTGTACGTGTGTTGAACGCGGAGGTGCCGTGCGTTCGGCACTTGATCATCGGTGATTTGAATCACGACGAGTACGACTCCATCAACCCCGTTCACTTGAACGCTTCCGCTTAGCGATCTACAAGGGTATGTAGATGCACTCCCCTTTCTACTCGTTGCTGGTCTCTCCATAGATAGATCTTGGTGTTTCGTAGGAAAATTTTTGAATTTCTGCTACGTTCCCCAACAGTGGCATCATGAGCTAGGTCTATTGCGTAGATTCTTTGCACGAGTAGAACACAAAGTAGTTGTGGGCGTTGATTTTGTTCAATATGCTTACCGTTACTAGTCCAATCTTGTTTCGACGGTATTGTGGGATGAAGCGGCCCGGACCGACCTTACACGTACTCTTACGTGAGACAGGTTCCACCGATTGACATGCACTTGGTGCATAAGGTGGCTAGCGGGTGTCAGTCTCTCCCACTTTAGTCGGAACGGATTCGATGAAAAGGGTCCTTATGAAGGGTAAATAGCAATTGGCATATCACGTTGTGGTCTTGCGTAGGTAAGAAACGTTCTTGCTAGAAACCCATAGCAGCCACGTAAAACATGCAACAACAATTAGAGGACGTCTAACTTGTTTTTGCAGGGTATGCTATGTGATGTGATATGGCCAAGAAGAATGTGATGAATGATATGTGATGTATGAGATTGATCATGTTCTTGTAATAGGATTCACGACTTGCATGTCGATGAGTATGACAACCGGCAGGAGCCATAGGAGTTGTCTTTATTTATTGTATGACCTGCGTGTCATTGAAGAACGCCATGTAAACTACTTTACTTTATTGCTAAACGCGTTAGTCATAGAAGTAGAAGTAGTCGTTGGCGTGACAACTTCATGAAGACACGATGATGGAGATCATGATGATGGAGATCATGGTGTCATGCCGGTGACAAGATGATCATGGAGCCCCGAAGATGAAGATCAAAGGAGCTATATGATATTGGCCATATCATGTCACTACTCTTATTTGATTGCATGTGATGTTTATCATGTTTATGCATCTTGTTTGCTTAGAACGACGGTAGTAAATAAGATGATCCCTCATTAAAATTTCAAGAAGTGTTCTCCCCTAACTGTGCACCGTTGCTACAGTTCGTCGCTTCTAAGCACCACGTGATGATCGGGTGTGATGGATTCTTACGTTCAAATACAACGGGTGTTGTCGAGCCTAGCATGTACAGACATGGCCTCGGAACACATGCAAAACACTTAGGGTTAACTTGACGAGCCTAGCATGTGCAGACATGGCCTCGGAACACGGAGACCGAAAGGTCGAGCATGAGTCGTATGGTAGATACGATCAACATGAAGATGTTCACCGATGATGACTAGTCCGTCTCACGTGATGATCGGACACGGCCTAGTTTGACTCGGATCATGTAATCACTTAGATGACTAGAGGGATGTCTATCTGAGTGGGAGTTCATAAGATGAACTTAATTATCTTGAACATAGTCAAAAGACCTTTTGCAAATTATGTCGTAAGCTCGCGCTTTAGTTCTACTGTTTTAGATATGTTCCTAGAGAAAATATAGTTGAAGGTTGAAAGTAGCAATTAAGCGATCAGTAGAAAGCTTATGTCCTTAATGCACCGCTCAGTGTGCTGAACCCCAAACGTCGTTTGTAGATGTTGTGAACATCGGACATACACGTCTTGATAACTACGTGATAGTTCAGTTAAACGGTTTAGAATTGAGGCACCAAAGATGTTTTTGAAAGATCGCGAAACATATGAGATGTTTTGAGGGCTGAAATTGGGATTTCAGGCTCGTGCCCACGTCAAGAGGTTTGAGACCTCCGATGATTTTCTTAGCCTGTAAACTAAGGGAGAAAAGCTCAATCGTTGAGCTTGTGCTCAGATTGTCTGAGTACAACAATCACTTGAATCAAGTGGGAGTTGATCTTCCAGATGAGATAGTGATGTTTCCCCAAAGTCATTGCCACCAAGCTGCTAGAGCTTCGTGATGAACTATAACATTTCAGGGATAGATATGATGATCCTTGAAATATTCGTGATGTTTGACACCGCGAAAGTAGAAATCAAGAAGGAGCATCAATTGTTGATGGTTGGTGAAGCCACTAGTTTCAAGAAGGGCAAGGGAACAAAGGGATACTTCATGAAACGACAAATCAGCTGCTGCTCTAGTGAAGAAACCCAAGGTTGAACCCAAACCCGAGACTAAGTGCTTCTGTAATAAGGGGAACAACCACTGGAGCGGAATTACCCTAGATACTTGGTAGATGAGAAGGCTGGCAAGGTCGATAGAAGTATATTGGATATGCATTATGTTAATGTGTACTTTACTAGTACTCCTAGTAGCACCAGGGTATTAGATACCGGTTCAGTTGCTAAGTGTTAGTAACTCAAAATAAAAGCTACGGAATAAATGGAGACTAGCTAAAGGTGAGCTGACGATATATGTTGGAAGTGTTTCCAAGGTTGATATGATCGAGCATCGCACGCTCCCTCTACCACCGAGATTGGTGTTTGCGTTGAGCATAGACATGATTGGATTATGTCTATCGCAATACGGTTATTCATTCAAGGAGAATAATGGTTACTCTGTTTAGTTGAATAATACCTTCAATGGTCTTACACCTAAAAATGAATGGTTTATTGAATCTCGATCGTAGTGATACACATTTTCATGCCAAAAGATATAAGATAGTAATGATAGTACCACTTACTTGTGGCACTGCCATGTAAGTCATAATGGTATAAAACGCATGAAGAAGCTCCATGTTGATGGATCTTTGGACTCACTCGTTTTTGAAAAGTTTGAGACATGCGAACCATGTCTATTGGTGAATATGCATGAAGAAACTCCATGCAAATGGACCGTTTGAACTCACTTGATTTTGAATCACTTGAGATATGCAAATCATACCACATGGGCAAGATGACTGAAAAGACACGGTTTCAGTAAGATGGAACAAGATAGCAACTTGTTGTAAGTAACACATTTTGATGTGTCCAATCCAATGAGTGCTGAGGCATGCAGTGAATATCGTTATGTTCTTACTTCACAGATGATTCGAGTAAATGTTGAGTATATTTACTTGATGAAACACAAGTCTGAATTATTGAATGGTTCAAGTAATTTCAGAGTGAAGTAGCAGATCATTGTGACAAGAGGATAAAATGTCTATGATATGATCATAGAGATGAATATCTGAGTTACGAGCTTTGGCACACAATTAAGACATTGTGGAAATTGTTTCGCAATTAATACCGCCTGGAACACCATAATGTGATGGTGTGTCCGAACATCATAGTTGCACCCTATTGGATATGGTGCGTACCATGATGTCTCTTATCGAATTACCACTATCGTTCATGGGTTAGGCATTAGAGACAACCACATTCACTTTAAAGAGGGCACCACATAATTCCGTTGAGATGACACCGTATGAATAATGGTTTAGAGAAACCTAAGTTGTCGTTTCTTAAAAGTTTGGGGCTGCGACGCTTATATGAAAAAGTTTCAGGTTGATAAGCTCGAACCCAAAGCGGATAAAATGCATCTTCATAGGAAACCCAAAACAGTTGGGTATACCTCCTAATTCAGATCCGAAAGCAATATGGATTGTTTCTAGAATCGGGTCCTTTCTCGAGGAAAAGTTTCTCTCGAAAGAATTGAGTGGGAGGATGGTGGAGACTTGATGAGGTTATTGAACCATCTCTTCAACTAGTGTGTGATAGGCACAGGGAGTTGTTCCTGTGGCACCTACACCAATTGAAGTGGAAGCTTATGATATTGATCATGAAACTTCGGATCAAGTCACTCCCAAACCTCGTAGGACGACAAGGACACGTACTACTTCGGAGTGGTAAGGTGATCCTGTCTTGAAGGTCATGTTGCTAGACAACAATGAACCTACGAGCTATGGAGAAGCGATGGTGGGCTCGAATTCCGACAAATGGTTAGAAGCCATGAAATCCGAGATAGTATCCATATATCAGAACAAAGCATGGACTTTGATGGACTTGCCCGATGATCGGCAATCCATTGAGATAAATGGATCTTTTAAGAAGAAGATGGACATGGATGGAAATTTCACCGTCTGTGAAGCTCGACTTGTGGTGAAGAGTTTTTCACAAGTTCAAGGAGTTGACTACAATGAGATTTTCTCATTAGTAGCGATGCTTAAAGTCCGTCGGATTCATGTTAGCATTAGCTGCATTTATGAAATCTGGCAGATGGATGTCAAGACAAGTTTCCTTACTAGTTTTCGTAAGGAAAGGTTGTATGCAATACAATCAGAGAAGTTTTGTCGATCCTAAGGATGCTAAAAGGTATGCTAGCTCCAGCGATCCTTCTAAGGACTGGAGTGAGCATCTCGGAGTTGGAATGTATGCTTTGATGATGATCAAAGATTTTGGGTTTGTACAAAGTTTATGAGAAACTTGTATTTCCAAAGAAGTGAGTGGGAGCACTATAGAATTTCTGATGAGTATATGTTGATCAGAAATGATGTAGAATTTCTAGAAAGCATATAGGGTTACTTGAAAGGTGTTTTTCAATAGAAAGCCTGGATTAAGCTACTTGAACATTGAGCATCAAGATCTATAAGGATAGATCAAAATGCTTAATAATACTTTCAAATGAGCACATACCTTGACATGATCTTGAAGGTGTTCAAGATGGACTGGTCAAAGAAGGAGTTCTTGCCTGAGTTGTAAGGTACGAAGTTAAGACTTAAAGCTCGACCACGGCAGAATAGAGAGAAAGGACGAAGGTCGTCCCCTATGCTTTAGACGTAGGCTCTACAGTATGCCATGCTGAGTACCGCACCTGAAGTGTGCCTTGCCATGAGTCAGTCAAGGGGTACAAGAGTGATCCATGAATGGATTATAGGACAGCGGTCAAAGTTATCCTTAGTAACTAGTGGACTAAGGAATTTTTCTCGATTATGGAGGTGGTAAAAGAGTTCATCGTAAAGGTTACGACGATGCAAGCTTGACACCTATCCGGATAGCTCTGAGTAGAGAGACCGGATACATATAATGGAGCAATAATTTAGAATAGCTCCAAGTAGAACAGTTGTTTGGAATAGCTCCAAATAGAGCGTGGTAGCTGCATCTAGGAGATGACATGGAGATTTGTAAAGCACACACGGATCTGAAAGGTTCAGACCCGTTGACTAAAACCTCTCTCACAAGCAACATGATCAAACATAAAACTCATTGAGTGTTAATCACATAGTGATGTGAACTAGACTACTGACTCTAGTAAACTCTTGGGTATTAGTCACATGGCGATGTGACCTGTGAGTGTTAATCACATGGCGATGTGAACTAGATTATTGACTCTAGTGCAAGTGGGAGACTGTTGGAAATATGCCCTAGAGGCAATAATAAAAGTATTATTATTATATTTCCTTGTTCATGATAATTGTCTTTTATTCATGCTATAACTGTATTATCCGAAAATCGTAATACACGTGTGAATACATAGACCACAATATGTCCCTAGTAAGCCTCTAGTTGACTAGCTCGTTGATCAATAGATGGTCACGGTTTCCTGGCTATGGACATTGGATGTCGTTGATAACGGGATCACATCATTAGGAGAATGATGTGATGGACAAGACCCAATCCTAAGACTAGCACAAAGATCGTGTAGTTCGTTTGCTAGAGCTTTGCCAATGTCAAGTATCTCTTCCTTCGACCATGAGAGCGTGTAACTCCTGGATACCGTAGGAGTGCTTTGGGTGTATCAAACGTCACAACGTAACTGGGTGACTATAAAGGTGCACTACAGGTATCTCCGAAAGTATCTATTGTTTTATGCGGATCGAGACTGGGATTTGTCACTCCGTGAAAACGGAGAGGTATCTCTGGGCCCACTCGGTAGGACATCATCATTTGCGCAAATGTGACCAAGGAGTTGATCACGGGATGATGTGTTACGGAACGAGTAAAGAGACTTGCCGGTAACGAGATTGAACAAGGTATCGGTATACCGACGATCGAATCTCGGGCAAGTAACATACCGATAGACAAAGGGAATTGAATACGGGATCGATTGAGTCCTTGACATCGTGGTTCATCCGATGAGATCATCGTGGAACATGTGGGAGCCAACATGGGTATCCAGATCCCGCTGTTGGTTATTGACTGGAGAACGTCTCGGTCATGTCTACATGTCTCCCGAACCCGTAGGGTCTACACACTTAAGGTTCGATGACGCTAGGGTTATAAAGGAAGCTTGTATGTGGTTACCGAATGTTGTTCGGAGTCCCGGATGAGATCCCGGACGTCACGAGGAGTTCCGGAATGGTCCGGAGGTAAAGATTTATATATGGGAAGTCCTGTTTTGGTCACCGGAAAAGTTTCGGGCGATATCGGTATTGTACCGGGACCACCGGGAGGGTCCCGGGGGTCCACCAAGTGGGGCCACCTGCCCCAGAAGGCTGCGTGGGCCATGTGTGGGAGGGGACCAGCCCCTAGGTGGGCTGGTGCGCCCCCCACAAGGTGCCAAGGCGCAAGGGAGAGTGGGAGGGGGCAAACCCTAGTCCAGATGGGCCTTAAGGCCCACCTAGTGGGCGCCTCCCCTCTCTCCCCCTCCTGGCCGCCGCCCTCTTTGCCATCTAGGGCTGGCCGCACCCCTTGGGGGTGGGAAACCCTAAAGGGGGCGCAGCCCTCCCTTTCCCCTATATATATGAGGCCTAGGGGCTGCCCATAACACGCGATTTGATCTCTCTTGGTGCAGCCCTGTCTCTCCTTCTCCTCCTCCTCTCCCATGGTGTTTGGCGAAGCCCTGCGGGATTGCCACGCTCCTCCACCACCACCACGCCGTTGTGCTGCTGTTGGATGGAGTCTTCCTCAACCTCTCCCTCTCTCCTTGCTGGATCAAGGCGTGGGAGACGTCACCGGGCTGTACGTGTGTTGAACGCGGAGGTGCCGTGCGTTCGGCACTTGATCATCGGTGATTTGAATCACGACGAGTACGACTCCATCAACCCCGTTCACTTGAACGCTTCCGCTTAGCGATCTACAAGGGTATGTAGATGCACTCCCCTTTCTACTCGTTGCTGGTCTCTCCATAGATAGATCTTGGTGTTTCGTAGGAAAATTTTTGAATTTCTGCTACGTTCCCCAACACCGTTTTGAATTACCGTAACATTTACATCTTTTTTGAAATTGTGAATATAACTAATATATGTGTGCTTTAAAAAAATCATGTGATAAACTTCTCACATAAAAAGAAATGGTAAAAGGCAAAGGAAAAACATAATGTATCAGATGGATTTTTAAGACATTCGTGAGATAACCACAATAAATCTTGCGTTGATAATCCATTTTTAAGACTTTCGTGAGATAACCACAACAAAGGAGGGATTATATTTCAACATCGGCGTGTCTATCCTTGTTGCCGTTAGATGGCATAGTTCGGATGTTTGCCGTGTCGCATTGATGGACATGTTAATTACTGCTCCTGTTGCAACACACAAGTGTATGTGCTAGTATAACTAATATATTTATGTGCTAGTGGAAGTCCGGCAGTAGTTGTTGTTCTTGTGGTGATCGGCATTTGTTGTGACACGGCTGGATGATTGATTTAGGGCAGACCCTTTTGCGTTGTGTTTGTAATTGTTGTGGTGGCTAATGTGTTGATTAGCTAGGATATGGTGTTCTTACTAATTGTTGTTCGCAACAAGTTGTAGTGTCTTGTATTTTAAATTTTGCATTTCATAAAAATACCGTATGCTCTTAAGAAAAACAGTGGCTTTAAAAAAATCATGTGATGGACTTCTCCTAAAAAGAAATGGTAAAAGGCAAAGAAAAACATAATGTGTCACCAGCCGTTGCAAGTCAATGAGTCATAGTCCGGGCCTAACTCATCATCACAAGAAAAGAAAAAAACCAACTAAAGAAAAGGTCATAGACCAGGCCCACCAAAACGGAAAGAACACCTCGAGAAGAAAGAGGGTAAAAGATGGAGGTGTCCGCCGACGCGGCGGCGGCGGCGGCGGCGCGGACGCTGCGGTGGGCCGGCCGTGCGGGGCACCTGCGCGGCGTCCCGCGCGCCGCGGTGATCGGCGCCGTTGGCACCATCGCCAAGGCGTACGTGTCGCTGCTCAACACGACCACCGTGCACAACGCCGACGCCCTCCACCGCCTCGTCTCCTCGCGGCCCCCCGGCACGCCGCTCCTCACCGTCAGCAACCATATGTCCACGTATGTTCTCCCACTCCCCCGTCGTATCCCTCCCGGATCTCCCCCGTGTACCGCTCTTGGTGTTTGTGGCTTCTGAATTCTGACCAGATGTAGGAGGAGAGACCTGGTGGCGATGTGTTCGATCTGTCGTGGCTCTGGCACCAATGTTGCAAGAATTGTGCGAATTCGTTGTTGGAAACCAGAAAATTGTATTATGTGTTGATAAAATTTACTCTGGGTAGGATTGATGCTGCGCATCTGAAACTGCACGTGTTCGTTGAGATTTACAGCATGTAGTTGATGCTGTGCTGTCATTAGCATACTGGAAGGTGATTTCCATACTGTGTAGAATGCAGTTCGGACACGCCTTGTGCTCATGTTGATGTAGGATTTTCATTTTGAAGTGCTGAAATTTTTGTTAGACACTTCCTTAGCGCGGATAACTTGAGAAATATGCATATTGCTCTTTTCCTATCCTTTCATGCAACATCATGCTGTAGATTGGTGTCCATGTTTAAGAAAAGTATAATTTTTCATTTGTCGTACATTGTCTATGCATTGCATTGGCATGTTGCTGCATTGTGCAGGTTTCATGTATAGGTTCCAGTGATATATAGTTAGAATTAGTTAGGCATGTTTTGTTTGCTGTATTCAGTTCTCGTGTATCGGAAGTTTTTGTAACCTTGAGGTTGTTATCCTGTACTTGTTTGTACAGGATAGATGACCCGTTTATGTGGGGATTCAAAGGTTTCCCTATTACAGATTCAAAGCTTGCAAGATGGGTGCTGACAGCAGAGGACATCTGCTTCAGGAATGTATTCATGTCTTACATGTTTCGACTTGGTAAGGCTCCTTGTCGTCTTCGTTATTTACGTTTTTTCTTTGCACCGGTTTGTATAGTCAAGTAATAATCAGTATGGTAGTATTACTGTGACATACGAATCATGTAGGCATAGTGAGCTTCACGAAACCCCACCCTCATTTGCTGTACTAACTAATGTTGTGGAGCACCTCCAGCATAGGTCAAATGAAATGTTGCCTTAGTGGAGCCATTTTGTGGCATATTTTTGTTAAGCATGCAATAACCCCATTTAATCCAGTGGCTTCAGGTATGCGTTTGCATTTTAAACACCGACAACCTTCATAGTTCTAACAGGCTTCATATATTTCTGTTACCTAAGCGTCCATGGTTGATTGCACTCACTACCAAGACTAGCTTTAGAAAGTTAATTAAAAACTTCTCAAACGTGTCCCAAGTGTTGTGTATGTTATTCCTCCCTGTTGGACCATGTTAATGGTGGGCATAATTGTCCTATATTTCAAGTTTGCCAAAAAGTTGATTTTTGTGCTTGAATTGCATCTCTTTTCCAGCCTCCATATCGAAGTGATACGGTCTGATACTTGCCATGACTGTTGTGGTGGTAATACATAAAGAATGATATGATATCTAAGACCTATGTTATCTCTAGTTCAATTGGTACTTTAGATGTTCAACACTTGTGTATTTGTCATCTTTATTTTTGTATTTTTCTTATCTTTTCATTTCAGGGTTTCATTGCAAGGCAGAGTTGGTATCACTCTGCATCACATAATTTGACAATCTTGTTATTGGCATGTAATTGTATGCACAGGGAAATGTGTGCCGATCACTAGAGGGGCTGGAATTTATCAAGACCATATGAATGAGGCCCTTGAAGTGCTTAGCACTGGGGGCTGGGTATGTACATTTTCTTCGGCATTAACTATTCCATCATTAACATATGTTGTGCTTATGTTTATAAATTCTGGTCCTTATTTGATTGAATTTCGTCATGCCATATTCAAACAGTTGCATTCATTCCCTGAAGGAAAAGTAGCCCAAGATCACCAACCAATCAGACGGTTGAAATGGGGAACTGCCAGTCTTATTGTCCGAGCACCTGTAACTCCAATAGTTTTACCTATTGTTCACACTGGTTTTGAAAAGGTATATTGTAATCTTTGAATCTCTGAGATGCCATCATTTTGTGTATATATTCCTGTGTTGTAGATGGGCATTTCAAATATAATTCCATATATATAGTACTCTGCTGAAATCTGAATATATTGCACAGAGTTTTGTCTGTCTCTATACAGTAAACCACTTGACTCACAGCACTATTTCATTTGTATTCCCTTTAATTAAACCCAGATCTCTTTTATGTTATATGGTACTCTGAACTTCTCCCCATTGTACTTAGGTCATGCCAGAGAAATCATTTTTTGGACGCCGTCCACCATTGCCTCTCTGCGGCAAGGATATACAGATTATCGTGGGAGAACCAGTAGATTTTGATCTGGCAGGCTTAAAGCAGGTGGCAGCAATGATACCCCAAGACACATCCTTCGAAAGAAAGGGCTGGCCAACCATCACGCCGGAGGGGCTAGACGAGGCAGCGCAGAGATGGCTTTACCAGAAGATGTCGGATAAGATCCAGTCCGCGATGGAGAGCTTGAGGAAGACGCTTCTGAACTCGAAGCAGCATTGACATTGATTCTCTTTGTTCGTTCTTCTACCATGGTGCAACGATGCACTGTCTTTTTTCTCCAATACCTTGTTGAATTGGTTAGGTTGTAGTAGCTTTGTTAGCTAGTTTCAGATGATGGGATCACGATACGGTGATTGGGAGGATACAGGAATC